>NW_015552643.1:1112164-1118073 GCF_001515605.1 Sinocyclocheilus anshuiensis
AGTTTGCATTTTTGAGGCTACTATGTAACATGGTTGAATATTTATCTAGGGTCTTTAACTACTATCTACTTACATTTAAATTAATAATTTAGTAGAATTCACGTATTGTGTACATGTAATACATTGTACTTATATTTTAAAAATACCTGCATGTAATTGCATCTGTAATAAACAGATCATGCTTCATGCTTCATGCTTGTCACTTGACACACCGCGGCCACAATAACACTGTGTGACGGATGGATCGCTTTTATTTCATTTTTTCGTTTTTGATTCAAAATATTCATAAACTTGCTTACCATATCATCAACTATCTGATATTCTGATTCACAAATATGTGTAAATGAGTGTGTTTTGTCATTTAAAAACCATTCTAAATGAGCTTGATCGTGATCTGTAACGTGAGATGGGCGCCGTCATGTTTGTTCGCGCTGCAGTTACAAGAGTCCTGTCAGTCGGATTTACCGCACGTAAATTAATCAATTTCTCCCGAAATACATGTAAGTAAGTGGCCGGTGAACTGGGAGAAGAATAGAGTGAACTTTATAGTTACTTACACTGTGTGTATCTGATATTAATAAAACACGGTGGCAAATTATATTTGAATGGATTGTTATTGCTGCTTCCATAAACATCCGTGTGTATTTTACGAACTCTAAATGTATTGTTTCACTAGTACTTATGCGTATTTAAATGTCTGTAACCTAAAATAAACATTATGTGGTTAAAACCACTGCATAGTTGTGATTATATGACAAGTGCAGCGGCGTCTCAGCGCCAGATAAAGCTCGAAAGCACAGTTTGAATTTGGCAGTTATGTGACGTCACCGAACATTCTCAATCCCATATGTGGGACCGTACTCCCAGGGGCACGGAAATAAAACTCCCATATGTGGGACCGTACCACTCAAAGGGTTAAACCTACCCATACCACCAAACCTGTCCCTAACCTTACCAGTATCCCACCTCAATAACAGCAAAAGTGTTGTGAAACTTTTGTCATTAATATACATCCATAACCAAATCAGTGTCAGTCAACATTCACTACCATTTAAACGTTTAAATACTGATGTTTTTTTTAAAAAGGCATTTCTTTTATCAACAATATTTGAATGATTTCTGAAGGATTATGGAGTAATGGCTGCAGAAAATTCAGCTTTTCATCATAGGATTACATCGCATTTTAAAATATAGAAAGGTGTTATAGAAAGTATATTGTAATATTTCACAATATTACTGATTTTTCTATATATATATATATATATATATATATATATATATATGTATTTTATATATACTATATATTACTACATAATATCTTTATTTAAAAACCCTTGACCCTGTAACACTTGCACTCTCTATTCTTTCTATTCTAACTACTTGTTTTCTTTTTATTTGTTATAAAAAATGACCCTCTAACACTAGGGTTCTCTATTCTTTTGACTTTTCTTTTTATTCATTTAAAAAATAATAATTGACCCTCTATCACTAGCGTTCCCTTTCAGTCAGTGACTCTCGACGTCACGTCGGTGACCGATGAATTGGGATCTCGCTTCGAGAGACCAATCTACTTCAAGTCTAACTAAATGAGCCAATGCACATTGGCATGCAATTATTTCATCCAGCTGCCGCTGATCACAGCGTGAGTATAAAAAGGCAGCCGGTGCAATGCTTACCAGCTTTTTGCTTCGGAGCAGAATGACAACATCGTTCTGCTCCATCCAAGTGTCTTCAGTGAGCTACGAGTTCAACACAGTCTTGGAAGCTTCTGGTGTTGGCGGACGGCGCTTCAGCGGTGGTCGTTCCTGTGTCGAGTGGGTTGCGCACTTCAGGCTGCACTACCCCCTGTCGAGCTGACCACCAAACCTGTCCCTAACCTTACCAGTATCCCACCTCAATAACAGCAAAAGTGTTGTGAAACTTTTGTCATTAATATACATCCATAACCAAATCAGTGTCAGTCAACATTCACTACCATTTAAACGTTTAAATACTGATGTTTTTTTTAAAAAGGCATTTCTTTTATCAACAATATTTGAATGATTTCTGAAGGATTATGGAGTAATGGCTGCAGAAAATTCAGCTTTTCATCATAGGATTACATCGCATTTTAAAATATAGAAAGGTGTTATAGAAAGTATATTGTAATATTTCACAATATTACTGATTTTTACTATATTTTGATAAAAAAAACTAAAACCTAAAGCCATAAACAATGTTTAATACTTGACAAAAAAAACAAATACAGAAATACAATTAAAAAAAAAAACAATAAAAACTTATTTTCAGCTAACTGTCAAGGCAACATCTAATTTTTAGTTTAAATTGATGTATTCTCTACAGACAAAACTAAAACTAAATACTAAAATTATGAGCATAAAAAGGCAGCCAATGCAACGCATACCAGCTTTTCGCTTTAGAGCCGAGCGATAACATCGTTCTGCTCCTGCCAATATCTTCGTGTGTGACGACGAGTTCAGCGCGCTCTAGGGAGCTTTTTGTGTTGGTGTACGGTGCCTCAGCGGCGGTCGTTCCTGTGTCGAGTGGGTTGCGCACTTCAGGCTGCACTACCCCCTGTAGTGCTGCAAACGGCCGTTTCCCCTGTGCGTCTCAGCACGTAAAAAAGCATTTCCCTAAAATAGTCAATTTCTCTAAAAGAGTACAATAAGCGTGTGTCTTTGTAAGGACAACGGAGATGCGGTCGTTACCTGGCGCCGGGTGATGGTCACGATCGCTGCCTCACGTGTCTGGGCATTAAACACGCTGAGGTGGCGTTCATGGATGAGTCATGTTCCCGTTGCGGGAAGATGACCATCTCGGAGCTGCGGGTCAGGCTCTGTTTCCTCCAGGGGGGTGGAGCTCCATTGCCTCGACCACGATCTAGTGTTCGTCCTGGTGGCAGCCAGGCGAGGACTACTTCGGGCAGTAGCACGAGAGGGTAGGGCTCAAGTGGAAACCTCCACCGCGTCCCGAGCCCTCAAGGTTGGATGATTGGTTTCTCAGGGTGGCCGGCGATTCCCCCGGTGGAGCAGTCGGTAGCGATGCAGTTGTGTCCTAAGACCGCCTCCTCCTGGCAGGGTAACCCGTCGCTCCCCTCCCAGGCCTGTAGGAATTCTTCTGGTCTGACCGGCGGTGCTTATACTGCTTGTGGAGAAGCTGGCTCCGCCTTACACGCTATGGCGTTACTGCAGGTTCATCAGGCCAAGGCACTGAAGGACCTGCACGAGGGTGGTCACGATCCAGAAGTTCTGAAAGAACTCCGAACCGCTACTGACCTTGCGCTTGTGGTCCAGGAGCGCCATCTCTGGCTGTGTCTGGCTGACATGAGGGACGCCAACAAAGTTCGGTTCCTCAATGCCCCTGTGTCCCAGACCGGTCTCTTCGGCGACGCAGTCGAGAGCTGTGCCCAGTAGTTCTCGGCTGCACAGAAGCAGACTGAGGCGATTTGTCACATCCTGCCCCGGCGGGCAGCTGCTGCCTCCACCAGTCCGCCGGTCGCAGCGCCCCAGCCTGCCCAGTTTGCATCTGCAGCAGCCACGAGCAAGCGGCGCCGTGGAGCTGGGCGTAGGCAGGCTGCCCCACCCGTCCAGGCCCCCGTCAAACCTGGCGGTGAGCGGAAGAGCAAGAGGCCCCGGGACGGGCGACTCAGAGAGGGAGGAAGCTGCTCTTTGGGGGATGCTGAATGCTCCTCTCCCTCCCTCGGAGGAGGGCTGGGTGGAGAATCTGGAAAATTTTGACGAGAGAGAGGTTTTCTCTGTCCCTGGGTCCCAGGAGGGCACAGAGAGTCGCGGACAGACCAGCACCAGACCACTTCTCCATCGCGAGCAGGCAGCAGCGGGCGGTTCGAGAGTGTCAACAAAGGCCCTACTCACGCACCCTCTGCCAAACTGTAAAACCAGGTAAGCGTTGCACCGCACACTCAGTCCCCTCTTCGGTCCCGCCCGAGTTGGGTCCCTGCGTTCCACCTCGCTGCCCCACTGCGGGTATGGCAGTGGTTCCGCTGGTCCCGCTTGCACGGTATCTGGGTGCCTGGCTAGCGCTACCCAGCTCGTCTCGTTGGCTTCTGCGGAACATCAGCCTCGGCTATGCGATTCAGTTCGCCCGGCGTCCCCCCAAGTTCAGTGGCATCTGCTTCACGACAGTGAAGGCAGCCGATGCTCTTGTCTTGCGTGCAAGATGTTGATGCAGAAACGCATCTTTGGGTGCATCAGTCCCCGAGATTGGTTTGCAGCGATCGGCCTGAAGGACGCGTACTTTCATGTGTCGATCCTTCCAAGCCACAGACCATTTCTGCGGTTCGCGTTCGAGGGACGTGCATATCAGTACAAGGTCCTGCCCTTCGGGCTGTCCCTGTCTCCCCGTGTCTTCACGAAAGTCGCGGAGGGGGCTCTTGTTCCCCTCAGAGAGCAGGGTGTTCGTATCCTCAACTATCTCAACGATTGGCTTATACTAGCTCAGTCTCAGGTTCAGTTGTGCGAACACAGGGACTTGGTGCTCCGGCACCTCAGCCAGTTGGGTCTTCGGGTCAACTGGGAAAAGAGGAAACTCTCCCCCGGTGCAGAGGATCTCTTTTCTCGGTTTGGAGTTGGATTCGGTCGAAAAGACAGCACGCCTCACAGAGGAACATGCGCGGTCGGTGCTGAACTGCTTGAATTCATTCAAGGGCAGGACAGCGGTCCCACTGAAACAATTTCAGAGGCTCCTGGGGCATATGGCAGCTGCAGCGGCAGTTACACCGCTGGGGCTGCTTCATATGAGACCGCTTCAGCATTGGCTTCATGGCCGAGTCCCGAGGTTGGCGTGGCAGCGCGGCACTCACCGGGTCCAAGTTACACCGGCCTGTCGCCAAACCTTCACCCCATGGTCCTAGAACAGGTATCTGGGCATGCTGTGGTTTACACGGATGTCTCCACCACCGGCTGGGGGGACACGTACAATGGGTACATAGTTTCGGGGGTGTGGACGGGCCCCCAACTGCACTGGCATATCAATTGCCTAGAGTTGTTAGCGGTGCGCCTTGCCTTGAACCATCTCAAAGGGCACATTACGAGGCAAGCACGTGCTGGTCCGAACGGACAACACGGCGACTGTTGTGTACATCAACCGACAAGGTGGTCTACGCTCCCGTCGCATGTCGCAACTCGCCCGCCACCTCCTCCATTGGAGTTGGAAGGTTCTGAGGTCACTTCGTGCCAATCACATTCCGGGTCTGCTCAACCGTCACGAGCTATGCTCCTGGGAGAATAGAGACTCCATCCCCAGACGGTCCAGCTGATTTGGAGACATTTCGGAGCCACTCAGGTAGACCTGCTTGCCTCTGCAGAAACCTCTCACTGCCAGTTGTTCTACTCCCTGACCAAGGGAACACTTGGCACGGACGCACTGGCACACAGCTGGCCGCGGGGCCTGCACAAGTATGTGTTTCCCCCAGTGAGCCTTCCCGCACAGACGCTGTGCAAGGTCAGGGAGGACGAGGAGCAGGTCCTGCTTGTGGCGCCGTATTGGCCCACTCGTACCTGGTTCCCCGAACTAATGCTCCTCGCGACAGCCCCTCCCTGGCAGATTCCTCTGAGGAAGGATCTACTGACTCAGAGACGGGAGGACGAGGAGCAGGTCCTGCTTGTGGCGCCGTATTGGCCCACTCGTACCTGGTTCCCCAAACTAATGCTACTCGCGACAGCCCCTCCCTGGCAGATTCCTCTCAGGAAGGATCTACTGACTCAGAGATGGGGCACCCTGTGGCATCCGCATCCAGACCTCTGGAAACTTCATGTCTGGTCCCTGGACGGGATGCGGAGGTTCTAGGTGACTTACCCCAGCAGGTAGCTGACACCATCACTTCGGCGCGAGCACTGTCTACGAGACACGCTTACGCCTTGAAGTGGAACCTGTTCGTCAAGTGGTGGTCT
>NW_015552643.1:1118129-1118366 GCF_001515605.1 Sinocyclocheilus anshuiensis
GGGGCGAGAATCCTTGACGTGACGTCGAGAGTGACCGACTGAAAGGGAACGTCTCTGTTACGTATGTAACATGTAACCCCCTGAAGGAGGGAACGGAGACATCACGTCCCGTCGCCACGGCTGCTGTACCACCGCTGAGCGGCCGGGTCACCGGCTCGGCTCCTCAGCGAAACCCTGGTATGCGTTGCACCGGCTACCTTTTTATGCTCACGCTGTGATCAGCGGCAGCTGGATGCA
>NW_015552643.1:1119904-1129153 GCF_001515605.1 Sinocyclocheilus anshuiensis
TTTCTGGTCCCTGGACGGGATGCGGAGGTTCTAGGTGACTTACCCCAGCAGGTAGCTGACACCATCACTTCGGCGCGAGCACTGTCTACGAGACACGCTTACGCCTTGAAGTGGAACCTGTTCGTCAAGTGGTGGTCTTCTCGCCGATCAGGGTCGTGCTTTCCTTTTTGCAGCAGGGGTTGGAGTGAAGGCTGTCTCCCTCCACCCTTAAAGTCTATGCCACTGCGATTGCTGCTCACCATGACACCGTGGTGGGGAAGTCGGTAGGGAAGCATCATCGGGTTCCTTAGGGGGGCGAGAAGGTTAAATCCTTGACGTGACGTCGAGAGTGACCGACTGAAAGGGAACGTCTCTGTTACATATGGTAACCCTCGTTCCCTGAAGGAGGGAACGGAGACATCACGTCCCGTCGCCTCAGGGTCGTGCTTTCCTTTTTGCAGCAGGGGTTGGAGCGAAGGCTGTCTCCCTCCACCCTTAAAGTCTATGCCACTGCGATTGCTGCTCACCATGACACCGTGGTGGGGAAGTCGGTAGGGAAGCATCATCGGGTTCCTTAGGGGGGCGAGAAGGTTAAATCCTTGACGTGACGTCGAGAGTGACCGACTGAAAGGGAACGTCTCTGTTACGTATGTAACCCTCGTTCCCTGAAGGAGGGAACGGAGATGTCACGTCCCGTTGCCACGGCTGCTGTACCACCGCTAAGCGGCCGGGTCACCGGTTCGGCTCCTCAGCGAAAACTTGGTATGCGTTGCATTGGCTGCCTTTTTATGCTCACGCTGTGATCAGCGGCAGCTGGATGCAATTATCGCATTCCAATGACCATTGGTTCGTTTAGTTTACACTCGAAGTAGATAGGTCTCTCGAAGCGAGATCCCAATTCGTCGGTCACCGACGTGACGTCGAGAGTGACCGACTGAAAGGTTACACTCTAAGTAGATTGGTCTCTCGAAGCGAGATCCCAATTTGTCGGTCACTGACGTGACGTCTCCGTTCCCTCCTTCAGGGAACGAGGGTTACATACGTAACCGAGACGTTCTCTGTTCTTTTTCTGTTATTTCGACTTTTCTTTATATTTATAAAAAAATAAATGACATTCTAACACTAGTGTTCTCTATTCCTTTTCTATCCTGTCTACTTGTTTTCTTTTCATTTATTATAAAAAAAATAAAATAATAATAATAATAAAAATAAGAAAAGCTTGCCACATGTACTGTGTTAGACTAACCGAGACTTGTCACAGCACTTACATATTATTGCTCTTTTGTTGGTTTTGATTGCTTCTATTGTCCTCATTTGTAAGTCACTTCGGATAAAAGCATCTGCTGAAAGACTAAATGCCAATGTAACTTCACTAAACGTGGACACGTGTACATTTTGTGTGTGTGGAACAGGACCTGAAGGAGCCAACCTGTTCATCTACCACCTGCCACAGGAGTTTGGGGACCAGGACATCCTACAGATGTTCATGCCTTTCGGAAACGTGGTGTCTGCCAAAGTCTTTATCGACAAACAGACCAATCTGAGCAAGTGCTTCGGTATGAACTGACATACAAACACTCCTGGGAAAGACAAGACAGAATATACCAGTAACAGTTATTTGCTTATGGCTTACAGCATTTAATTTGACATTAAACTAGTCATTAGACTACAACAATTGTTGCTTTGCAAAACTGAAATAAAATTTTGTTCACGCTTAGTCTGTAATGCTATGTTTCTAAATACAGTTTTATGCTGTATTTCATACTGTCATTTAGTTTTTGCATTTTGTGTTTTACCGCCAAATATGACTTGATTACAGTCAAAAGACATTGTGCTCTTTCTATATCCCTTTCTCCTTTTCCTCTATCGTAGGTTTCGTCAGTTATGACAATCCTGTGTCAGCGCAGGCCGCCATTCAGGCGATGAACGGGTTTCAAATCGGCATGAAGCGTCTCAAAGTCCAGCTCAAGCGCTCGAAGAACGACAGCAAACCGTACTGATCTTAGCACTAGGGCCTCTCTCATGTTACACTGCTAGGGTAAGTCCCCACTGCTGCCACGGTTACCAAACTGGGGGGAGGGGGTGCGCCACTGTCCCATAACCTTCTTTTCAGCTTTTTTTAATTAATAACAGTATTATTTTGTCTCTTTTTTTTCCACATGATCGCTTCCATTTCCGCCATTTTTTTGTATGACTTGCGATGGATGAACAGCTATTATTGGTCAAATTTTTTTTTTTCGTTTGAGTCATGTGTAAACTATTTGATTTTTTTTAAAGTAAATATTTATACAATGGCTATTTCATTCTATGATGATAGCAACAGCAGAAAGAAACGATGTATGAAGTATTATTTTTTTCTCTTTGTGAACCTGAGGCTTGTAAGGACAAGTAGAGAAGGTTCCAATATGATTAAAGCACCAATATGCACATTAACCTTTGCCCTTTGGCCTCTGGTGTCGGTTCAGGGCTTTGCTGCTCCTTCGAACCCTTGGCCCACTGGCACTAGAGAGGAAAGGGTTAAACCCGCTGTGGCCTCTCTGTAGTCAACGGCAACAACTGCCTAAACAGCTTCCTCAACAAATACTTGCCGTCAAATGTTCAGTGATTTTTTTTTTCTTTTCTTTTTTCAGTAATTTTTTGTCAGTAAGGGTTTTTTGTTATTGTTGTTTGTTTTTTTTGTTTGTTTGTTATTTAGGGAAAAAAATAAGTCCGAATTTTATGCGTCAAATGATTGTGGTCTTTGTCCAACAGAATTTGTGTAGAGCATTAAAAAAGATTTTGATCTGTCGATGGTTAAAAAGAATAAAGCATTTTTGCCTAGCATGTCTACGTGGCGTACAAAAAAAACCCCGTCTCATCGTCCCGTCATTGTTTCTGATGTCTTTCTGAGTTCTCCTGCTCATAATCTGGTCTCCTTTTACTGATCTTTGTACTTTGATCTTAGCCTGATCTTTTTGGAAAATTTTTCGCATGTGACCTCATTTTGAGCTTTTTTTGTTTTGTTTGTTTGTTTAGATTAACTGGTGAGGGAGGGAGCGAGGGAGGGAAGGTAGGGAGGAACGATGAAAAAAAAACAAAACAATAATAATAATAATGTGAAAACGCTGCATTCACACTCTAGAGACAGAGTATATTTACTAACATAACCAGAGCATCATTTTAAGAAAACAAAGAAAAATAAAAAGAAAAAAAAATCCTGTGGCAAAATATTTGCGTTTGACTTTTTTGTTTCTTTTTTATTTGTCAGATTGTTTTTGTTTCTCTCTCTCTCTCTTTATGTTGTTGTTTTTTGTTTTTCATTCATTTAAAGTAAACTTGAACGTTCAATACAGGGATTGGCGTTGGGACTTACTGTCGGCAACACTCTTAATTTGAGGCCTGCCGTAAGAAACCCACGCTGGTTTCTAAACGAATAGACTACTTCCACGCAGTTTTAATAAAAAAAAAAAAAAAGCTGTCTGATCGATATTAGAATCTCTCAGAGCTTGCTCGTGGTTTTTACATTTTTCAGGCAGTGTAAAGTTTTTTGATAAGGCCATTTTAAGTGGCTTGATTTCTCATTAAAGTCTATATAAAACCACTTTTTTCTAGAGTAGTAAAGGTATTAAAAAAAACACACAAGATTGCCCTGTTTGGGGGGAAATGCTACCTACGTGTCACACCTTTTGCTGAACTGACTTACAGTTAGACAATCCGTGGTTTAAATGCACATGAAATGACCTATATTTTATACTGTTTAAATGTATAGAGGAAAAAAAACAGAGTTTGTGTAACCCGCGGTCCCGTCGGTGCTTTTCGTGGATAAAGTCGTGGTTTCATCAAGTCTAACAGTCTTATTTGTCTCATGTTTTTAAAGAGAAGACTAAAAATCAATTTACTTGAACAATAGACAAAGCCTTTCATAAGTACTATTACTACTACTATTTCTTTTGTTTTGTTTGTTTGTTTTTTTCCCTTGTTTTTTGTTCTTTATTTTTGTTTCGTTTTTTTGATAGGAGTCCCTCTTTGCTAAATTTCTTGTTGGGTAATTAGCTATATAAAAATTCTTAAAAGTTACAGTGTCGGCTTGTGAAGCATCTATGTCATTATATTATTTTATTTCTACTGTGGGAAACAATATTTAGATGTGTTATGTTGTTCAGCAAAATGTGATTTTTTTTTCTTATAAAGAAAAAACAAGATGAGTGGAATTTAGTGCCAAATTCTGACGGTACATCCTGCCTACAGCTTCAGTGTTTTACTTGTGAAATTATTTGATAACATGGGTATTTTATTACGTAAGTGTTTTGTATGGAACCCTCATATTTAAAGATATAGATTTAAAAAAAGGTTGTTAACTTGCTCTTCTGTGGTCTTGTTGCCTGAAACTGTTCCTGTTTTTGCTTTTCTTTCTTTTTTCTTTATTTGTAAAGATGTAAAAAGTGCCCATGTGTCATTATCGCTCTCACAAGCACACACACACACACACACACACACACATACATTCACAGGTAAGCACACACACACACACATGCACGCATACACACACCTGTGCTAAAGGTTGACCTCACAACCCTCTTTTCTTTGACGGTGTGTGTATTTGAGCCCCTGAGATTGAGTCTCAGCAGTTCTCCTTATACACACACACTTACACACAATTCACCACAGAAGGCCCAAATTTGACAGGACAAATTCATCTGATACTTCATGTTTGTCGGTAAACAATTTTATGTGTGATGGGACAAAATATTGACATATTTTTGTGAATCAGGCATTGAACTTTTGACCATCATAATATAATACAGGACCATCATGACAGCCACATAATCATTACGAAACAGCTGATAGGTGTTCCTCAACGTTAAACTCGAAACGTCTCAGTGTAGTCTCGCTTTCTGCTGCCGTTATCAGGACTATTTTACGTTTGTAGGACAACCAAAACTGTCCTGATGCCAAAGTAGTTCAGCGTGATCCGCAGTGTTTGATAGCGCCTGTAGCACTTTGCTGTAAACGTTTACACATCGTTCGAACGGCCCGTAAAAATATTGTTTACAAACGTAGTTTACAGGCAGCCCCCTCAAAAGCAGTTTACTTCACTCTATAGCACTATTTTATACCCAAGCTCTGCCGTTGCCTTAACACGTCGATCAGTATTAATGGGCTGGAATACATTGCTGCACATTTAAAATGTGTGCCAAGGTTGTGTGTGTGTGTGTGTGTGTGTGTGTGTGTGTGTGTGTTTTGTGTGACTGCGTACAGATGGGTGTCTGTGCTATGAACGGTTGTTCGTTGTCTATTCGTCCACGTTATTTCTAATCTTTAGCCAAAACTGGATCTGCCAAACGTTGTGCCAGTTGAAAAATAAAAGGGACTCATTCATGAAACAAGAACAAATTTGCCTAAATCATTCGTAACTATTTTTATTTGAACTTTCATACAAGCAGAACAAATTTCTGTAAATTTGCGTAAACTTAAAATGTGTAACAAATTACATAAACTGCGTCTTGCGTGAATTACATGCAACCATTTTAAGTCCATTTTTGCACAAGACTTTTGAATTGCGTGAATTGTGACCTATGACAATTCTTACGTAAATTGTCGCAAGACTTTCTGCACATGCAGTTGTGCGTTGTTCATAAAAAACAAATGTCTTAAAACCAAACTGAACTGTTAACTGACCAATGGCTTTTGTTGCGCACGAGAAAATTTCGTACGAATGGTTTATACAGAAATACGTTTTACGTGTCTTTCATGAAAGAGGCCCAGAAAATGGAAATGTTTTCCTATAAGTTCCACCTTAATGATTAAGTTTCGTATTGGGAAGTTCGAGTCGGTCAGTTTATGATATACTGTTCTCTTTGCCAAATCGTATAACCACTAGCACAAACACAAAAGCACATGCGCACTAGCACAGCGTTAACGCGCAGTATTAAAACTGACGACTCTTTATGCTTATCCAGTACAGCAGTCGAGTCAATTGACTTGCTACTTAACCCTCCCGGAAAGTTGCTGAAAATTTTGTCCGCAAGACCGATCATATAAGAAATTATAATCATGCAAAATTTTTCATGGAATGCATCTTTGCTTGACCTCATTTTTGATTCATTTGACTTGATGTAATATCACTCTGTAATGAACCGCAGTTTTTACCTCAGCACAGTGCCGTATCAGGGCTTCTGAAATATCGATAGTTGTTCATTTCCATCTCAGTGTTCTGTTTCGTTTACCACACTTCGTCACAATCAGCTTCAGACAAAACAGGGTAAGCTTTCACGGCCAGCACAATTCCACACACACATTTGTTAGATGTTTAGTAAAGCACAAACTCACAAGGAGTTCTCGCTGAGACTCTTCACTCAGGGGTTTTCCGCACCACACGCGTCTGAAATCTGTTTGTTGTTTCTTTTGTTTCTTTCTTTCTCTTAAGTGCTATTTAACAAGTGTATTTTAAAGAAAAAACGATGTGTAGTTTCTTTGCATTTTGGCTTATGTCAAGTTTTTTGGAAATGTATGTGTTTATCTAACGTGCCGTAACAAAAGCTTGTCGTCTGTAGATTAATATCATTTTGTTTGATTCTAAAAAGATTTAAATAGTTTTAAGTATTGTCTTGAGAAAAGCCAAAGTCGATGCATTTCAGTGGATTATGTAAGCGCGATACATGTTTGTTTGACAACACTTTGAAAATCTGTCATTGGATGGGAATTTAAAAAGTACAAAAAAAGCAGGCTTTCCTATTTCTATCACTGATTGTACTTATGCCTTTTGTACCAGTGGAACTTTTTATACTGGCAATTAAAGGAAAAAAATTAAAAAAAAACTATCCGACAGGCTGCGCGGCCCCAGCCAGGGGCCGACAGCGACTGGTTCCCGAGTTTGATTTCTAGTTGGCGTCCAGAACGTTAGGTTTTGATATAAAGATTTTTTAGAAGAACTTTGGCTTGGTATCTTTAGCCTCCTCTTCTTTATTCTTCACATCAGTATTTGCTTTCCTTTTTTTTTTCCGTTCGTTTCCTTTCTCGGAAAGAGGGTCGAGGAGTTTTCCTTTTGGCTTATAAATACGTAATGCCGTTTGTCTTTACAAAGAGTCTTTACAACAGCGGTAAGTTTCATTTAGTTAAGTATTGTGCAGTCACCATGATAAAGACGATTAGATGATTTAGAAGTATTTAGTCACCTTCAGTGGATAAATGTATTAGTTTGACAAACAAGATAAAAGTAATTTGAGGACTTTGCTTTTAGCTGTTTAGATTTTTCTGGTTTCTCTGTCTTTGCTGTTAACCTAACTGTGTAGCTGGAACAGTCAGACTTATTTTTGTAAATGTATGTTCTTGTGTGATGCAGTTTTTTGCCTCTGTCTCCGATATTAAACCATTTTTCCTAATACTCGTCTCTTTCTCTGTGGCGTGGTGTTCCAGTACCTGTCCGATGTTGTACAAATGTTCACGCAACCCTCCGGTGTTTCACGTTTCCTTTCTATCTCCCTTCTCACTTTTTTTCTGTACCGTTTGTTGGATTGTTTCTTGGTTATTTGGTTTCCTATTTGATTTCGTTTATTTACGTTGCGATTCATTTCAGTCTCATCACCAAACATGGTAAATATACATAAAGATTTATATATGTATATTTCTGTGCAGCCCAACGTGCTGTAACAGTAGATGGACAGCCGTTTATAAAACAACCCTCTTGCTTCCTAATGTTTGACCTCAAAGCGAAAAACTGGAATTCGTATCATCATTTTTAAAAACTGACCCATTTTTCCACTAGATTTGATTTGAAATGTAACATAAATACTTGCCGATGTTGGGTTCGAGAATTTCCTGCTGGCATAAACCTGAAGGCGCTGACTAAGAGGTCACACTGTTCCGTACTGTACCGCTGCTCTGGGCGAGGCCCCCGTCTGTCCTTCTGTCTGTGTCCCTATCCACTATGTGCTGTCCATGTGTTCACTGCATCCCTACAGAGATACCAGAGAGTCCCAAATCAATTTACTACCATTATAAAGCATTACAAATGATACTTAAGTGTTCCAGTATTTTGGAAACTCCAGTTAGAGCAGGTGCCAGGGATTCAGTGCTTGATCGTACTTGTGCGTATTCAGTGCTCGTAATCATACAGAGAAGGGATAGTGCACCCAACAATAAATATTCTGTCATTTACTCACCTTCATGTCACTCGAAATGTGTATGATATAAATCGCACATTTTACAATGAAAGTAGATGGGGACTTCAAATATCGAGCTCTGAATGAGACAAAAAACACCATAAATGTAGTCCATACTACTTGTACGCTATATTTAGTGCCTTCTAAAGAAATACTGTTGCTTTTGTGCGAGGTGCAGAATTGATGGCAAAATTAGCATTTTTGGGTGCACTGTCCCTTTAATTCTGAGATTCCACTGAAAACTGGGTTCTGTAGAGAAAATAACAGGATAGCACTTTGCTCTTGTGTTGAGTAAATAAAGAGGTTTTTGTTGCAGGAATATTTTATCACAAAGACACACATCTAAGGACTTTTTTTTTTTTTTTTACTTTACCGGAGGTACAAAGCAGTAAAAACTTAAAAAGTTCCATGTTGGTGCGTTTTCAGACATTACGCTGTCAAAATATGTTATATCAGAATCACTTAAGAAAAAGCAGAACTAAGAGAGTCCGTGTCACTGCGTGAAAACTGAACTTGGGGCTATATAACAAATCAGAAAACTTTATCAAAGACGTCTGCTGCTGGAACACAAAAGCATCACATCAGGTACAAAAGACTTTCTCTGGCTCTGAGCTGAAGGAAGAGTATCTTATGGAGAGAGAGAAAAGAAAAAAAAAATGGATCTGACCGATCATGGGCATATGGCTGCAGGTAAGACTAAACTAACCTGAAGGATGCATTTTATGTGATATATAATGCAACTATATGGTCTATATCAGGGGTGCCCAAACTCGGTCCTGGAGGGCCGGTGTCCTGAAGAGTTTAGCTCCAACCCCAATTAAACACACCTGAACCAGCTAATCAAGCTCTTACTAGGCATGCTAGAAACTTGAAGGCAGGTGTGTTGAGGCAAGTTGGAGCTAAACTCTGCAGGACACCGGCCCTCCAGGACCATGTTTGAGCACCCCTGCTCTAGGCCCATTCACACAAAACCTGCTCCTTGTCCGTGTTATCTGATCTTGGGAATTTCCGCACTAGTCTAAGATCTTCACTTTTATCTCGAAGAGGAAAGGTAGGATTCCGCTTCCTGCTTATAAAGAGTATAACAGCTAGAGGGCTGATCCTGGATTAGGTTTTGCTCTATCTACTA
>NW_015552643.1:1129336-1135249 GCF_001515605.1 Sinocyclocheilus anshuiensis
GGACACCGGCCCTCCAGGACCGAGTTTGGGCACCCCTGGTCTATATTCTAGTTAGAATAAAGCAAAATGTATTATTAGTAACACACACACATACCCCTTACGTAATATGGAACTGTTGAGTGTTTTTTTTTTTATGTAGGGTAAGGTGTTTATTCACAATTATTTTATTGGTCAAACTACTGTCAAGGTGAAAAACAAACAATGTAACAATATAATTGATAGACATTGCATATATCCTTATAACTTCCTAATGTGCCGGAATGAGAATATTCAAAGCACCGAGTGAAAAGCTGATACTTTTAATGTGTTTAAGGTGAATTCCGCCTCATCGATTATGAACATGTTCCTAAAGTCATATATTACAAGGAAGTAGGTCTACAAGTGAGGTGACAGGTAGCCTATTTAAAGTGATAATTTTGAAAGCAATTAATGCAAGGAGAGAACAAAAGACTACCGAAATGTATACGTTATTTGTTAGTATCACAGTTTCTATTAAAATTAATATAGTAAAAGAAAATGAGCACTTTCAACACACGGTGTTTGTTGCCCTTTAGTGGTCACCCTGCTCAAGTGCATTTGTACAATGGGGTTATACAAGGTGGGTATTGCCATATAATCTGGTAAATATGTACACTTTAAGTGTCTAATGGTTTTAAATGAAGAGTCTTTATGTAAAAATGTCCAAAAAATAAATACAAATAAAATCATAATAATCGATATTACAACGATTCATGACATACTAGACATAGGCTACAGTACACTCTAAAAAATGCTGGGTTAAATACAACCCAGTGCTGGGTAAAATAGGGACAAACCCAGCAATTGGGTTGTTTTGACCCAGCGGTTGGGTTACTACCCAGAAGGTTGGGTTAAACATTTAACACTTAATTTAACATTTAACATTTAATTGCTGGGTCAAAACAGCCCAATTGCTGGGTTTGTCCCTATTTTACCCAGCACTGGGTTGAATTTAACCCAGCATTTTTTAGAGTGTACTATTTGTATTCGTTAACGTATCTTGGTCTCGGTTATAATGCTGTGGCATGTCAGTAATCGTTTATTACCGCAGTAGGCTACATATCATAGTATTATAGCAAGCATTATACCTTCTTAACGTTAAGCTTAAAGTAACTACACGACCAAAGAGAAGACGCTTGAAGACGAAGACTTTTCACCGCTGGATTTGTCTAAACTACAGTAAGTAGCCTACTACACTAACAAATGTTCCGTGAAATTATCACTAAATTATGGATTGTGCGTCACTTTCTCATGTACTATGAAAATGCTGACAGAAATATTGGCTATATGATTCCATAAACCCATATAGCCTACACACAACCACAAAAAAAAAAGGGGGAGAGGAAGAAGATGTGATTCGAAGGGTGAAATCTACCCGGTGTTTAATGGGACACTGTATTTTATTGCGTCTTTGTTACAAATTGCATGTACTACGTAAACAGTAAAACGTACACTCTAAAAAAAATGCTGGGTTAAATATAACCCAGCGCTGGGTTATATTTAACCCAGCATTTTTTAGAGTGTATGGTTACAAGCAACTAACTTAAACCAAACACGGTAACACTTTATTTTAAGGTGTCCTTGTTACACGTTACATTTACTTACTATTATAATAACAATAAATTATGCATAATTACATGCAAGTAACCCTAAGCCAAACCCTAACCCAAACTATATAGTAAGTACATGTAGTATGTAATTAATGTCATTAATATTATTCAGTAGGCCTTAATTTTTATAATTACACTGTAACAAAGTCACCTTAAAATAAAGTGTAACCACAAGCACTAACCCTATAGTAAGTAGATATTAAATCAATATCACGCAGTACTTATTTGTGTAATTATTACACTAGCACTAAAAGTTTAACTGTTTTTAAAAATGAGAGTTGTATGCAGTTACATACTTTGGCCACCAGATGGACACATTACTTCTTAAATTGTAAAAAGTAAAACGCTCATCATGACACATAAACGAACACACCAAGACAAGCAACGTTAAGTTATATATAAAAAAAACATTTATTAAAACACAGTTTCAGAAACATCAATCACAAAAAAACAATATTACTATATTAGTATATCCCATTTTGTGTTGCTTTATCTATGCATGATGTATAGTCAAAAGAAAAAGGATATTGAAGTATGATGTTTTTGCTTGACATATATATAGCCTCCTGTTGCAGTACTTGATTTAATTTATTCATAACACAATTTATATTAACACAAAATGAATATTAATCTCGTGACATTTTCCTGTCTAAACAAAGTTATGCTGAACTTGGGCACCTTAAATACATAGTAACTGACATTGAAATGCACAGGAAGGGCTGGAAATCACAGTCATCATCACATTACACGCAAGACTCGGGTGTGTACAGTAACTGCATGACTAGTGCACTATGAAGATATGGGCAGTGTTTGGCGGGCGGCGCGCGAGCACCTGAGCTGCTGCTGCTGCAGGGGTTTCCATAGCGAGCGCACTCTCTCTCTCACTTCAGCGGGAACACCGCGGACTTCCTGATGTGGGACAATGCGTGTTTTCCGCTCGCGTTTACGCCACAGAACCGGCTGAAGGGATGTAAGGCGGAGCGACTAAGGTAAACGCGTATTAATGATCAACTGTGATCGGGAGATATTGATCTGGGTGAAGTTGTGTTAGTTTTCTGTGCTAAAGTAGCGCTAGCGGGGCAGTTTGAGCCCCTCGGAGTCAAGAGAGGCAGTTAAAGGGAGTTTAAATCCCGGAAGTAGGGCGATATGCTTGATTGTTTATATACTCTTCCAGAGAGAAATACTGCGTTATTTACTCTAAAGTTGAATATAATTGTATTCAATGAGGCCTAGCGAGCCAAACGCTCGGGTGGCCTCCAGCAGCAAGATTGATGCTGATGGGCTGTTCATTAACACAAATGACGCGCGCTGATTGGCTGAGGACACAGATGCAGAGCGTTGATTGGCTGAGCGCGCTGTCTTTCACGAGGTGTCCCGAACGCCTTTAAATGTTTTGGTACATTCATGTGTGGAGATTCAAGGAATTTCAGGCTTGAAATTCACAATACAAATGCATTCGGGGTTTAAATCACTATTTATCCAGCATACTGTACTGTAGTAGAGCACTGAAATAGGTTAGTCAGCTTCCTGACATTTCCACTTACTATAACGTACTGTGGTATTACCATATTTTCTTACTGATTATTTACAGTAGTAGTCTTTGAAATACCTTTAAGTACAATGTAAATAGTCTAAATGTGGAACTAATTCCAGAACCATGATTGCTAAATCATTTTAGCACACAATATTTATGATGCAGTAACAGCTCACCTCACGAATCACTGCCTAATTAAGTATATTACATTACTAATTGATCATAATTGATATATTTTGTCAGTGTAGTTTATACAAATCAGTGCTAAAGGGTTTGGGTGAGTGTGTGTTTTCATGTCTCACATTCTGCTGAGCTGTGCACATGCGCATGTGCTGACCACACACATCACTGTCTGTCCTCTTATATGAGCAGAGCCCTACCAACATCAACTTTAACAGCTGTAAGTCAACATGTGCGATCCAGAGCAAACAACGTCCAGTACATGTGTTATATTTGCAAGAAATTTGCCTGCTTAAGTATCATTAAAAAAAACACTAGAAAGCAATGGCAAACCAACTATACATTCGTGTTTATGCTTAAAACAATTAGATTTTGTACTTAAATGTACAAACAATTGATTAGCTAGAATTTATTAGATAATAATGTACTTTATTGATCTCATGAGGGAAATTGTGGTGCATTAGCGGCCCGACAGAGTTCAAACTAGAGTACATTGCAGATTCTTATACATATTTTATGTATGGTCAATACAGTGGTCAAGAACAAATTATTCATGTATGTATATCAGTAAATGCTGCACATAACATATTATTGAATAGTAAACCTTTCAATTTTGGTTACGCAGAGTGCTTCAACAGCAACATTTAAGTACAGTGCATTTGATTCCCTCAAAATAATGTGGATTTACTGTAAAATAAGTGATTTATCTAAATGCACTGCCTTTTTATATTTCAAAATGTAATTATGGGGCAGATTAATAGGGTAACAGTTACTAGACTATATGCACAGTAAAAATAGTAAGTAAAAAAGTTACACATTAAAAACATTATTCTTAAAAATTCTGTTTAAGAATACTTATATGCACAGTAAAAATAGTAAGTAAAAAAAGGTACACATTAAAAACACATTCTGTTTAAGAATAATTCTATTAATTCATTATTTTATATATATATATATTATATAAATAATATTTATTTATTTATTTATTTTATTTATGTTTTTTTACTGGAAAACAAGAGAATGATAAGTTTCTTTCTGCTGTGTGTAAATCTTAAAGCACTGTCCCAGATGAAATGATGTTGTGGTTTGTTATAAGACTATTAAAAAGAAAACGTAGCTCCAAACAATCTAAAACCCCCAGACAGTCACAGTAGCAGCATCCCTGAAGCCTTCATTATTCTCAGCTGTGAATGAAGTAAGAGGCAATGTAATAGTTGAAACACACACATATGTATGATGGATGACTTCAGCTGGAGAGGTAGAGAGGAGCAGATGAGGAACTCATCTGGTTTAGCCCACAGATAAGGATAGATCACTTCATGTGTGTGGGGGAGGATGTGCCATGGCAACAAAATGGAGCAAAGCTTTCATAGCTGGTACATTAGACAGTTCTCTGGTGGGCACTGGTGTAAGCAGTTATTACTTTTGTGAAACACTTCCCCCAAACCCAGAAACACACACACATTGCCATTGTTGCCTTGTTACTTGCCATTTTGGATGAGTGATATAGCTCTGTTCTGCTCTGTTCTGTTTTGTTTAGCTTTGCTCTGCGTTTTGATTTGTATGGTTCTGTTTTATTTTGTTTTGCTTTGCTTTTTTTTTTTTTTTTTTTTTTTTTTTTTTTTCTTTTTTTTTTTTTGTTGCTTTGTATGGTTCTGTTTTGTTTTGCCTTGCTTTGCTCTGTGTTCTTTGATTTGTTTTGTTTTGTATGGTTCTCTTCTCTTCTGCGTTTTGATTTTTATGGTTCTGTTTTATGTTGTTTTGCTTTTGCTTTGCATTTTTTTGTTTTGTTTTGTTTTTCAATCAGTCCAGATCAATTCGACCAAACTGCTGTTGTAGCTGATTCAAAGTAAAATCAGAAATTCAGCGGTAGTTTTCATTTTCATTTCAGTTTTCATTTAATTTTTACTTTATTTACAGTAGTCAAAATGGAATCTTGGAATATTAATATTAGAGTTTAATATAGAATTTCAATACACACATTCACACAAATGTTAACGCATGCGATTAATTTTACAATCCTTAATGCGTTAAAATAATTTAACGCAATTAACGCAAAATTACTGAAGCACAATTCCTATTCTAACCCTTTAACCCAAATTTTGCTACTCTGCTTGCGATTAGATCATTTTAAGCTGCTAAAAGTTTTGCAGTCCAATGATCCAGTAAGCGAATGCATTAAAAAAATTCGTCCAAAACAGCGCTAATATAAAGGAAACCAGGCTGATTACATCAGAGATTGTAGAGAGAACAGAGACTCGCGTTGCGTTTTAAGCGAATTATTCATTCCAGTGTGTTTCGCTTTAAAACACGAGCTCTGTCATATTCTGTGATTGTCTCTGAAGAGCGTGAGCTCTCACATGTCACGCTGTGTGAAGTACAGACTGAACGGTATGTCAACACATCTCACCGCTGTATGGCCAGATGAGACGCAAACTACTGGATAACCAGTCTCGCTAGTAAAGTTTTGATGGATGAAGACTGCAATCAAGGTAAAGACGATTGCGGTGGCGTACAGGAGTCGTACAGTACAGTAAGCACGCGTGAGTCTGTTATAATAATGCGTGTATG
>NW_015552643.1:1135977-1137586 GCF_001515605.1 Sinocyclocheilus anshuiensis
TTTTTCTTTCATATGTGCTTATATGGGGTCCTTATATCATTTGTTTATTTGGTGTCCTTTTGGAGTTTCTAAGTGTCCTTTTTTGGAAAGACATCTAAATTTATCTTGAAAAAAGCTTGTAGAAAATATAGATTTTTCAGAATCACCCTTCAATCTTTTCGTTTACTTTGCTGGATATAGCAAATTATGACAAAATAAACATTTGAAATAAGATAAATGGTCTATGCTTAATTTCATGAAGTGTGCGATTAATCACAGAAAAAGGATGTGATTAATTAGATTAAAAATTTTAATCGATTGACAGCCCTAATTAAAACCAAATTATATTCTCAACTAAATAATAACATACTTTTATCACAAATACTCAATATATAGTACAAAGCGACTACTCTAACTGCAAAAAAAAAAAGCTCTAAAGGTCTTCACATTCCTGAGCTGCTGCCCTGGCACTGAGGGGCGGCCAGTGCTGGTAGTGATGCCCACTGGCAGAGAGAACCGGTCTGGCGCAAAACGAGGCGGTCAGCCCACACACAAATATGCACACATATTCAGATGTTAAATCAAATATGATGTGGTTGTGTTGAATGTACTAGGTTAAGTTCACTTTTCTATGGTTGTTCCTCTTTGTGTCATGCTATTGACAGCACAGAACATGTGAACATATGGCCACAGTAATCATAGCATTAAGACTTTCCAGAGTTCTCCCTCTCCCTCTCCCTTGCTCACCTGGCTGGTGTTTTCACTGTCTTTTTGACTTCAATGTGATCTGAAAAATCTAAAAAATGAACATTCTGTGACTTTCCTTTTTCAGTGTAAGGCAAAAGATGTTTTGAAGACTGTTCATGCTTTTACATGCAATGAAAACAGATAGTGACCAGAAAACTAAAAGGAGAAAAAAGAACAAGAAGTAGAAGAAAGAATGATAAAAGTTGGTGCAACTTGTACTCAGTATTACAAAACAGTAGCTTTGTGTGAGGAAACAGAGGGAAATTTATGCCTCTGTTCATTTAAAATTTTTCTCCCCACTTTGGTTAATACAAGTCTAAGCTCTGCAACACGTTCATGTAAATTGTATTCATTTTGCTTTCATATGGTTTTGAGAAACATATACAGTTTGTAACAGTGCAAATTAAATGACTCTACAAATGTCATGTGGTGTAACCAAGTAAAAAGCATAATGAAATTAGTTAAAACATATACAGGTGCATCTTAATAAATTAGAATGTCGTTGAAAAGTTCATTTATTTCAGTAATTCAACTCAAATTGTGAAACTCGTGTATTAAATAAATTCAATGCACACAGACTGAAGTAGTTTAAGTCTTTGGTTCTTTTAATTGTGATGATTTTGGCTCACATTTAACAAAAACCCACCAATTCACTATCTCAACAAATTAGAATACTTCATAAGACCAATAAAAAAAAAAAATTTAGTGAATTGTTGGCTAATTGTTGGATTCTCTATGGGGTTCAGGTCTGGTGAGTTTGCTGGCCAGTCAAGCACACCAACACCATGGTCATTTAACCAACTTTTGGTGCTTTTGGCAGTGTGGGCAGGTGCCAAATCCTGCTGGAAAATGAAATCAGCATCTTCAAAAAGCTGGTCAGCAG
>NW_015552643.1:1138007-1142221 GCF_001515605.1 Sinocyclocheilus anshuiensis
GAGTGGCTTAACAAGAGGAATACAACAACTGTAGCTAAGTTCCTTGACACGTCTGTGTGTGGTGGCTTTTGATGCCTTGACCCCAGCCTCAGTCCATTCCTTGTGAAGTTCACTCAAATTCTTGAATCGATTTTGCTTGACAATCCTCATAAGGCTGCGGTTCTCTCGGTTGGTTGTGCATCTTTTTCTTCCACACTTTTTCCTTCCACTCAACTTTCTGTTAACATGCTTGGATACAGCACTCTGTGAACAGCCAGCTTCTTTGGCAATGAATGCTTGTGACTTACCCTCCTTGTGAAGGGTGTCAATGATTGTCTTCTGGACAACTGTCAGATCAGCAGTCTTCCCCATGATTGTGTAGCCTAGTGAACCAAACTGAGAGACCATTTTGAAGGCTCAGGAAACCTTTGCAGGTGTTTTGAGTTGATTAGCTGATTGGCATGTCACCATATTCTAATTTGTTGAGATAGTGAATTGGTGGGTTTTTGTTAAATATGAGCCAAAGTCATCACAATTAAAAGAACCAAAGACTTAAACTACTTCAGTCTGTGTGCATTGAATTTATTTAATACATGAGTTTCACAATTTGAGTTGAATTACTGAAATAAATGAACTTTTCCACGACATTCTAATTTATTGAGATGCACCTGTATGTATATTATACTTTTCAAAGTAAACCCCCACACTATTTATTTATTTATTTATTTATTTATATTAACATGCAACATATCATAATATATCAACACAATTATTAAGTTTACAAATATGAGTAAGTTGCCATGTAATTTTAGTGACTTCGTACTGAGGTTGCACTATACGTGACTTTCAAATATTTATAGTATAATAAATGCTATAAAATGCTTTAACTAGTGTACAAGAAATTGAATGGGATTATTATAGTCGAGTCGACTAAAACTAAAACCGTAGAAATAAAACATTTTAAAATGTATAGTATTTTATTTTAGTTTTTTAGTTAACAATGTTTATTTAATCGAATAACTAACTTAAAGTGTGAAAAAAACTATAGGCATTTTAAACAAATCACTAAAACGTTAAAATTAAACTTAAAATGGAAAATATACAAATAAAAGCTCATTCAAAATAATCACTAAAACTTTAAAATTAAACTTAAAATGGAAAATATAAAAATAAAAGCTAATTCAAAATATTAATAAAAAACTATCATCAGTTATTCTAAAATAAGACTGGTATCATATGGACTGCTTTTATGACACTTTAATGTTTTTTTTATTGTAATTTCTGGTCACTCTTTACTTTCATTATGTGGTAAAGACTGAGGTTTGGAACAATGTTAGGCTAAGTAAATAATGACTGAATTTTCATGTTTTGATGAGCTATTCCTTTAACTCAAAGTTTGCTCATCACACAAGCATGTGATGGGAGATCTTGTTCCCATCCCGGGTCAACCCTTATCATTTCCTGTCACCTCCACCCAGTCTGCATTATCTTATTATAGTGATTACCTCCTCTCGCTGCTGTCCCATTACTATCATCCACATACACACACAATGAAACTGATCATTACTCTACTATGGTGAATGGTGACTGCAGGAGGCAGGGATGGTGTGTAAGTGAGAGGGGTTATTAGTCATCCTAAATGAAGGAGTGAGACGGATAAAATAAGAAAAGGCAGGAAGGGTGGGAGTAGCGCTTAGCTCTCTCACATGGGTCATGACAGCGAGCCTGATACTATAGTCCTGATATCATCAGTGTGTGTGTGTGTGTTTGTATTTGGTGCAGGGTGGGGAAATAAGCTTCCGTGGGGTCTTATGTAATAGACCACTTTTTAAAAGCTTTTAAGCTGCTGTTTATTTTTTTTATTTTTTTCCCTCCTATCCCAGCTTAATGTTTAGAGACAATAAGTAAGCCATTTTTGGTTGACTTGCCGAAGAGTGCTGACTTTCCTGTGATACTTAACCAAAAATTCCTCTCTTGTTTGAGCTGGTTGACATGTCAGTTTCTGACTATTGAGGAGGTGTGCTGATACTTTTATAACCAATCAGATTACTTTTGCCAAGTGGATGATTACATTGGTGGAAAGTCCCATAGAGTTACACTTCAGGAGGTATTTGAGCCATATCTACAGACTTCAGATTTTTTTACTAAAAGTAAAATTGGAAATTTAGAAAATACATTTCCGCTGGTTTGCTAATAGCCCCCAGTAGATACGCGCATATGTATCTGTTTATAAAATCCTTGTGAAACATGTTCGTAGTTCAAGTTTATATTTGTACTTTCTTTTGTTTATATGTTAAAATTATCATAAATTATTCCAGATAGAATCATGTATCACAGTAATGAGAATCATCAAGTATTGCTTCAAAATAAAATGTATCACAACAGCAACAAATAACAATAATAATAATAATAATAATAATAATTTTAAAAGACATCTGATCTATGGTTCTTAAATAGACTTAATTTTCTTTATGCATTTTTTTTTTTTTTGTGGGATGAAATATGTGTTTTTGTGAGCCCAAACATGCCATTGCCATCTGCAAAATCTCTTGAAATGTGTAAAAAAAAAAAACACATTTCAATAAAACACAGGTGACAAATGGAAACATGTTATTCAAAATAATTTTATGTATATGTAAGTGTATGTATAGTGCTGTTCACAATACACATTGTTTCAAAGTAGCATTACAAAAATGCATAATGTTAATGTTTATATTCTATTGCCTTGTCCACATAGTTGAGAACTGGGCAATAGGATAGTTTACATTATGTGATGATATAAGCAATCAATCAGTTGGGTAAAGTTGGATATACAAGTAACCTTGAAAAATCCAAATTTAGTCTTAAAGATTTAATTTCTATTTTTTTTTTTAATTAAAATGTTTTCACCATTAGAGTAGCCAAAGAATAACCATAAAAAAAAAAAACTAACAAACAAGTAAACCGATACATGTATTAGTTGTAATGTGGAGTTAGAATTTTGTTTTGCAGTGTAATGGAGGGAAAAGGAAAACTGTTTTGTTCAATGTATAACAATTTGGTGTTTTGACAAACCTTGTCATTGTTTGCTGATTTATATTACTGCCATGATTAAATTATGCATATCAGGGTTTAAGATGTTGGTCAGAGTTAGTAAAGAAAAAAAGCACTTGCTAGCATTATGGTAATATCATTCATACTTTTTAAAGTATTTAATAAGTCTTAAGTGCCCAAATATTTGTATAATATTTATATATTATAAGTTTGTATGACACAGCGATAGCATTGACTCACAGACTTGTAAATGAAAATCATATGAAAACTGAAACCTGTTTATTGACTGGGCTTTTTTATGGATTATCTGCTTCATCATTCTGCTTACAATTCCTGGTTCACATTTGGATGTAGGAATGTTATCTTTGCTCTCTTTGGGAGTTAGATAGCACTGCTTCACCACATTTGGCTGGCTGACTGGAATGCTGTGGATTTCTGTGGGATTTTCTGTTGCTTTTTTAGTATCAATTCTAGTATCTGTTTCTACAGCAATTGCTTGTCATTTTTACATGAGTATTCACAATGGCTTTTGTGTTTTGTTTGTGTGTTATTTGTTGGATATGTACAGGTCATGAGTGCCTTGAGGAGAATAGCTGTTGAGAAGAACCTCACCTGGACCACACACCCCTACCAACTCCCAGCATCCCAGTATGAGTGAGTACATATATCATAAGCATAACAGTATGTGTGATAAATTAAAAACAGAATTTGCATTTATTAATGGCAGCGGCTATTTGCACTATTTATACTACTTAATGCAAATAGTGGCAATTATCTGCACTTCAGTATTGTAGTACAGTATAAAACAATATGCAATAATAACGTATTGAGTGTAAATTACAATTTTAATTCAAATTATTAAATGGATGCCACATTTTTGGGACAATAAAGCCCTCCCTACACCTACCCTAACCCTACCCGATACTTTATTTTTAACTTTTTTATTATTTCCTTCATTTTTATTGACAAAAAAAATAGGGGTGCGCCGATCCGATATTCAGTATCGGTATCGCTCCGATACTGGCATTTTCTGCTGGATCGGGGTATCGGTCAGACGAGACCGATCCAAATCCGATATAGTGCGTATACTATTCTGTGTTATTATTAAGCCAGAAAAAGTGGTATCGAGCCATCCCTAAAAAAAAATGCCTTTCCGATGTGATTTGAAAAGGGAGGGGGGAAAATTGGCAAATGTATAATGG
>NW_015552643.1:1148090-1148734 GCF_001515605.1 Sinocyclocheilus anshuiensis
ATATATAATCAGAAAATTGGTTGCCTAAGGCAAATATAATTATAAGATATTATACAGAATTATAAAATTGTCCACCTGTGGCAAATATATTTTTCATGTTATGGCCAATAACCAATAAATAATCAATTTTATAATTCTAAACCATTTTGTCCAAATTAAATGCAAATAAAATTAGGGGTGCTCCAATCAGGATTTTTGAGGCGATCACCGATCGGCGATCACAGAAAGCAGTATCTGCCAATCCGATCACCGATACCGATCTTTTTAAAGCCTTCTTTTTATGAAATAAAACTGACCTCATACGTCATCCACCCGGAGCTGCTTCCGTGTACAACAGTGAGCGCAAGCTAGATTAAAGTGATTATTACGTTTTGAATATGGATATTTTTCTTACAAAAACGCATCGATTCGCTACAGAAGGCCTTTGATCACCCCCCGGAGCTGTGTGAGACGCTTTTTTTTTTTATGGATGGGCGCATTTTATTGAACTGCTTTTGGACTGATGCATGCAACACCCGCTGAGTGCCATGAAACAGCTTGAAAGATCAAAGACAGTCTTTAATATAACTCCGACTGGATTTATATCCGACTAAAAGTGCTCTTTTCCTTTAAACCTAGCCAAAAAGCCATAGCCTATGTGTTGA
>NW_015552643.1:1148744-1150966 GCF_001515605.1 Sinocyclocheilus anshuiensis
ATGTTCATATTTACCGCAAACAATGCGCTGTTACTTTAATTCAGTGCGTGCAGCGCAGCAAAAATAGACTCGGTGAGGAAACAATCTCTGCACTGCTGCAGACGCACCGCTCCTAAACGCACTGCCAGACCGCAACCGTGTGTGCAGTGTGAACGCTTTAATCCGTTAACATGAGCACGGAAAAAATACGCACCACATACGCACTGCAAACAATGCGTGAACCTGGCGTTATGTGTGTGTTTTGCGAGTGTGCATGAGCGCACGGTCTCCAGGAAAGTGCGCGAGCATTGAATGGTTTAAACACTGGCAAGAATTAAAAAGAAAAAAATGCAATTTATAAACTTTAGTGACGATGCGACACTGCCTCGATAGTGCAAGTAACAATTCATGTGTCAACTGTGCAGCGTGCAGCTCACTTATAGTGCAACACGTGATGTGATTTGAAGCCTTTGCATTTTGAGAGAGAAAGAGAGCGCACGCGCGGTGATTCACTCACGCTGCTTGTGAAATTATGTCTCACAGAAACTTTTTCAAATGACTTTAAGTTATTTAATGAAGAAATATGAATTGTACCTCACCTAAAGCATTATAATTATTTCACCCGCGCCTGACAGAGACTGTGAGACGTTGCCGCTGCATTTCGTGACAAACCTCTCACGGCAGCGTCATCAGCTTGAGATCGGTTTTTTGAGATCGGCCTTTTTAGAGACCGCCGATCAGTCATCCCAACGTGATTATCGGCCAAAGTGATCGGTAGCCGATCAATCGGAGCACCCCTAAATAAAATCAATCATTTTAAATGTTAAAAATAAAATGGAATTTAAATACAAACATCTTTTTATATTTTTCAACATGATAACTGGATGACACCTGCTAATCAAAACTTGGTATAGTGAGTTCATGTTACAAGAATGTAGCATGCTGCATTTATTGTGACATTTGACATCATGAAATCTAGTTAAAGAATGTTCACATCAGATCAACTCCGATCCTTCAGTAAGTTCCTGTAAGAACAGGATTTTATGGGAGTTTGACGTAATCTCACAGATGGTGTGTTTTAGAGGACCGGAGTGTATTTAAATGTGTGCAGTTGCTGTGGCGACTATGGGGCGATTGGATTGGTCAGCTGCCATGTGGCCAGGGGATGGCTGAGTTGAGAGATTTAACTGGATTACACAGTGTGTCCCCTGTGGAGTCCACACCAAACCAGTAAACAACAGTAATGGTGCTACATACTCTCTAGCCAGCTGGACTTTTCTTTTTCTTTTTCAGTAAAGCGAACGATAGTGATCTGACGGCTCATTGACCCTAACATGATTATACTTTGACAACGTTACTAAACTTACAGAGGAAGTCAAACTGAAATAGTATATTCTGAGCACTTTTCTTGCATGCTTAAAGGGGTGGTTAAATAAAAAATGAAAATTGTGTTATTAATTTCTAAACCCATAAGACATTTGTTCATCTTTGAAACACAAATGAAGATATTTTAATGAGTGATTTCTGTCCCTCTCCTGAAATTCCACTAGGGATGTAACGGTATGAAAATTTCCTATCACGATTATAGTGACCAAAATTATCAGTATTATCACGGTATTGTTAAAATGTGCTGGAGATGTTCAAAAAGTACAGACACATAAATCACTTCGCCAAGTTTTATATTTAAAAATCAACAAACAACAAATAAAATGACCTTTTGTTTGCATAATCACTAAAACAATAACATTTCCATTGATGTTCGGATTTTAAATGACAACTTGACTGACAACAGTTTAATAGCATGTTGAAATATCTAATGTAAATGTTCAAATAAAGCTTTAAAAAAGTTTCATAAAAAGGGAAACCTCACATTTCAGCCGTTAAATAAAGAAAAGATATGTCAAAATTATAATTGATTAATAAATGATTATATGTATTTTATCTGCTCCATAAATAATTCTATATAACTTATCTGAATTGTTTACATGGGTAGAATACATAAGCTTATTTTTCATCAACTGGTCAAAATGTACAGCAGGGCATGTGAATTCGGTCCGTTTTTGGACAGTCAGAAACTGCACACAGGCTGAATGTAAATATAAGTCTCTGTAAATCCACTCACTGACAGCAGGTGGTGCTTATGGAAAAGCTGTTTCCCGTAATCTCCGTAGACAAAGCAGTGTTGCGATTAAGAATACTTCCTTTAGGTATTACATGGAGCGAAGATGAAAACAAAATGCCAT
>NW_015552643.1:1153540-1165292 GCF_001515605.1 Sinocyclocheilus anshuiensis
TGATTAATAAATGATTATATGTATTTTATCTGCTCCATAAATAATTCTATATAACTTATCTGAATTGTTTACATGGGTAGAATACATAAGCTTATTTTTCATCAACTGGTCAAAATGTACAGCAGGGCATGTGAATTCGGTCCGTTTTTGGACAGTCAGAAACTGCACACAGGCTGAATGTAAATATAAGTCTCTGTAAATCCACTCACTGACAGCAGGTGGCGCTTATGGAAAAGCTGAATTACAGCTGTTTCCTGTAAACTCCGTGGACAAAGCAGTATTGCGATTAAGAACACTTAATTCAGATATTACATGGAGCGAAGATGAAAAAAAAATGCCGTCGAATCGTTTCTGAAGACAGTCAGAACCTTCAGAGGTACATTCATATAATTAATTAATTCATATATTCATTTGTATAATTCCCTTAGCACTCTTTTATAACTTCCCAGCTTTTCCGGCCCTGTTTTCAATCAAAACGAAACTACTCTGCGTGCTGTGCGCACGTGACACTGTTACTTAAAACTGTGCTTTATGCTGGACAGTATTTATTTTTTTGTGAGTTGTTCAAATCGCGGTAATCTAATACGGTTTTAATGATAATTAGAAGATGAAACGGTAATACTAACTGTGGGAAATTTTATCATGATTTATCTTCAAACCGGTAATCGTTACATCCCCAAATAAACTTTGATGCTTCCAAAAATTCATAAACATGCTGTAAAAGTATTACATATGAATGTATTGAGCTTTTTGAATAAACCTGTGATGAACAGATTTAGGGTTTTGTTCACATATAAACATTGATAAATATGCATACATAGAGCATATCAAATATGCTAAACAGCAGATGAAATGAAATGAAATCTGTTCATATAAACCAATCAAGACTTGTTTTTTGGTGGAATCAGTGGAGTGATAGATATCTCTGAGGTTTCAATAAAAATATTTTCATTTATGTTTTGAAGATTAATAAAGGCTTATGGGTGGGGAACTGCATGAGGGGGAGTAATTGATGACAGAAGGTTAATTGTTTTGGTAAATACATTGCAAAATACGTTTCCCGCAAACTGTTTTATTTTATCTAATAGTGGCGGCAATTTTGAGTCCTACTGGTTGACCAGTATCTCCAATAATTTGTCGAATTTTATTCTGATCGGGCCACTGCCGCATTGTCACTAAGTGTTTTTCTGCATCGTCACATGTTTTTAAGCCTTGATCATTTAGAAATGTAAAGCGATTTTAAAGGAGACATATTATGCCCCTTTTTACAATATGTAATATTAGTCTCTGGTGTCCCCAGAATGTGTCTGTGAAGTTTCAGCTCAAAATACCTCACAGGTAATTTATTATATCATTTTGAAAATGCCTATTTTGAGTGGAAGCAGAAACACGCTGTTTTTTGGGCCTGTCTCTTTAAATGCAAATGAGCTGCTGCTCCCCGCCCCCTTTTCCAGAATAGAGCTGCGCCATTACAGCTCGTACCTGCTAAAAACATCTGTTATGGTTCTGATCATCATGTTTATCGCGCTGATATCAAGCGTTTTATACCATATGAGTTTAAACTTCTGATATACGGTTTTCTGAGAGCACACATCCGAAGCACACGCACAGAAAGCGGCCACCAGACAGCATGTGAGTACTAAGTTCTCATTCACACACAAGTTTACATTAAAAACATATGAGTAACAAAAACAGTTGGTTATGTCTGTGAAGGTAAACAGCTGGGAAATAAATTGCTTGTTTATTTTAGATCTGTGTGGCAGCAGCAGTATACAGTAAATAAATCAATCAGTCTCCTGATCAAAATGATGGCGCCATGGGTGTAAACTTACAGATTAAGGGGCAGTGATATTATAATGAGATCCCTTTGCCACGTCACCAAGGAAGCGAAATCTAGACGCGCTCGTTTTTTCAGACGCTTGCATAAAAAGGCTTATTAAAACTGAGTTTCAGAGCAAATTCACTGATGCGCAGAATATTGGAAGAAAATCCTAAATATTGAATTGGAGGTTTTATTTGAATGCATCTCTGTGAGGAATGTCTCGGTTACGTACGTAACACTCGTTCCCTGATGGAGGGAACGGAGGCGATATGTCGTGATGACATTTTGGGGTCTACTTGGGAGCCCAATCACCTCTGATTTTAAGAGAAAATGCCAATGAAAATTGGCTAGTGGATTTTGCATGCTGAGCCGTCGTGACGACATTTTGGGGTCTATGGAAAGTGCCACAACCTGAACCCCGTCACAACCCTGTGGTACTGCAAATGTTGACAAGCCGTAGCATGTCAAACAAAAGCTGCGCTAAGGTCATAACCTTCCCAAAGCCCTAGTGCAAATTCACTGACCTTGGTACCGCAAGGGACCAAATGGTGAGTACATCGCTACTGGAGAAGGCCATTCTGCTGTTCCTTCCACAAAAAAGTTTTTGGAAGGGATTTCAACCTTCAGTGAAAGACTGCTTCAAATCTTTCCTGTTTGTTCTTTCAGACTGGCAGAACAATGGGGAAGTGAGCCTTAAGGGAAAAGGTCGCTACGGAGACCACATCCTACCCGTAGGGAGGTGACATGTGGAGATACTGATATGGACTGACCCAGGGGGCAGTACTACATATGGAATGGGTCTCTGAGGCAGGTCTTACCTTAGAGTAGGGATGGAACAACTGCCAGGAGAGAGGTCTGTCAAGGGAAGACACGGGTTTACCGAGAGGGAAACTTTACCGTGGAAGAATACACATATGGGATTACCCGTAGGGAATCAAGACCCAAAACACAGGAAGAAACCGGCTCTACATGAAGGTTGTAAAACCTCGCTAAAGTGTTAGGTGTCGCCCAGCCCGCAGCTCGACAGATGTCTGCCAGAAAGGCGCCAGCGCCCGTGCCCTGGAGGAGGCAACACTCCGAGTGGAGTGGGCTCTCAGCCCCAGGGGGCACGGCTCACCTTGGGATTGGTACGCCAAGGCAATGGCATCCACTATCCCTTGGGCCAACCTCTGCTTGGAGACAGCCTTCCCTTTCTGCTGACCTCCAAAGCAGACAAGGAGCTACTCAGAGCTTCTGAAGCTCTGGGTGCGGTCCACGTATATGCGTAACGCTCTTACGGGACACAGCAACACCAAGGCTGGATCTGCCTACTATGGGGGCAGTGCTTGCAGGTTCACCACCTGATCTCAGAAGGGAGTGGTGGGAACCTTGGGCACGTATCCTGGCTGGGATCTCAGGACAATGTGAGAGTAGGCCGGTCCGAACACAAGGCACTCTTCACTTACCGAAACTGCTTGGAGGTCCCCGACCCTCTTGATGGAAGTAAGCCTGATTAAGAGACAGGAACTTTAGCTCAACTGAATCAAGCGGCTCAAAGGGACCCCTCTGAAGTCCAGCCAGGACAATAGAGAGATCCCAGGAGGGTATCAGGGGTTTTCTAGGAGGATTCAACCTTCTGGCACCCCTCAGGAACCTAACGATCAGGTCATGCTTTCCCAGGGACCGGCCGTCCACTGCATCGTGATGTGCTGCGATAGCAGCGATATACACTTTCAAGGTGGAGGGTGACGAGCCTACCCTCCAACCTTTTTTGCAGGAAAGAAAGCACGACTCTAATCGAGCATCTCCGGGGGTTTTCTCGGTGAGAAGAACACCAATTTGTGAACAGACTCCACTTCAAAGCATAGGCATGCCTCGTAGAGGGAGCTCTAGCCTGAGTGATAGTGTCTACCACCACTGGTGGTAGGTCACTTAGGTCTGCTGTGTCCCATCCAGAAGCCACACATTGAGGTTCCAGAGATCTGGACGTGGGTGCCATATGGTGCCCAGCCCCTGAGAAAGGAGGTCCCTCCTCAGGGGGATGCACCAGGGAGGGGCTGTCACGAGGAGCATGAGTTCCGAAAACCAGGTCCGGGTGGGCCAGTAAGGCGCAACCAACAGGACCTGTTCCTCGTCCTCCCTGACCTTGCAATGTCTGTGCGAGCAGGCTCACTGGGGGAAACGCATACTTGCGTAGAGCCCGAGGCCAGCTGTGTGCCAGTGCGCCCGTGCCCAGCAGTGTTAATTTTGACAGGCATTTTTGATTTAGTCTTAGTCTTTATTCTTAGACAAAAATGCTTAATAATCTTAGTCACATTTTAGTCATTTGAGTCTTTCATAATTTTAGTCTAGTTTTAGTTGACGAAAAGTCATTTCATTTTTGTCAACTTTTAGTCAAACTGCAGTTACCAACATTTGTTTTGGTCTGCTTAATAATCTTAGTCACATTTTAGTCATTTGAGTCTTTCATAGTTTTAGTCTAGTTTTAGTTGACGAAAAGTCATTTCATTTTTGTCAACTTTTAGTCAAACTGCAGTTACCAACATTTGTTTTGGTAGCTATTTTATATGTAGTCTTCAAACAAAAATAGATATTAATTCTTCTCTCTTTAGACCAAATCAATTAAGCTTATGAGAAATAAGACAAATACGAAAGAGATACAAATTAAACTCATTTTTCAGATACAGTAGGTTTACTTATTTAACATATTTATTTAACATGTTTTGTTGGTTGACATTAATGACACGGATAGGTACTTAATTAGGAATGCTGTCCCTTTAAGATGGAAGGCATGCATGTAATACTGACACACGTTCAGTTTTCACCCACCTGTTTACGTTCACTTAATCAATAACTGACTGTATTTACGTGTGATACTCTACACGATAGACATTTGGACTGCTGTGTGTGTGTGTTTGAGCACTGAGAACTGATCGCGCGTTGTATACGAGAACTGAAGAAGTGGAGCGTGCGTGAGAGAGAGCACCGCTATCAGCGTGATTCCGCCTATCCCGCATTCACTAACTTTAAGTTAATCGACAACGAATTGTGACTCCTGGGAAAAACGGGACGTCTGGTCACCTTATCCCTAACCCTTCAGGTGCTGAGGCCATTGTTTCAGATCGCTAGTTCGCGTTTTGGTAGCCTATCCGTCCACTGCGGCTGCCATACTGAGACTAGATATACAAACGCCCCTTATCCGATTGCAATCCAATGACAGGGACGCACATTTTGAAGGACAAGACAGTAGCCAATAGGATGTATTTTGAATGTCCGGTAGTCCTCAAATAACATAATCCCATCTCGTCTTTTTAACGAACAAGTAAATAAATAAATAAGTAAATACATTTCGTCATAGTTTTTATCATCAGATATTAGTTTTAGCTTGTCAACGTCTCGTCTTAGTCACAGAAAAAATGTTCGTTAACAAATATTTTTCGTCGTCGTCTTTGTTGACGAAATTAACACTGGTGCCCAGGGGTGCCTGGTTCAGGGAATAGTACAACTGGCAGTGGGAGGACTCATGGTAAGCAAACAGGTCCACCTGAGCTTCCCCGAATTGACTCCAGATCAGCTGAACCGTCTGGGTATGGAGTCGCCATTCTCCGGGGAAAGTGAGCTGTCCTGAGAGCGCGTCGGCCGCACAATTGAGCTCCCCCGGAATGTGGACGGCGTGCAATGATTTGAGCCGTGTCTGACTCCAGAGGAGGAGATGGTGGGCATGAGACATGCGACGTGATCGTAGACCGCCTCGACGGTTAATGTACGAAACAGCTGCAGTGTTGTCCGTTCGGACCAATACGTGCTTGTCCAGCAGCAGCAGCCGGAACTGCCGCAAGGCTAGATGCACTGCCAACAACTCCAGACAGTTGATGTGCCAAAGCAGTCGAAGCTGCCTGCCCGTTGCACGTAGCGCCCCAGCCCCTATTGGAGGCATCTGTCGTGATAACGACATGCCAGGACACTTGTTCTAATGGCACCCCGGCCTGTAGAAAAGCAAGGTCCGACCAGGGGGTGTACCGCAGCGCCATACCCTTCTCGGGACTCAGGAGTGTAACCAGTGCTGATGTGGTCTCATATGAAGCAATCCGAGCAGAGTGACTGCGGCTGCAGATGCCATATGCCCCAGGAGCCTCTGAAAATGTTTCAGTGGTACCACTGTTCTGCCTCTGAAGGAACTCAGGCAGTTCAGCACCGACTGGGCACGTTCGTTGGTGAGACGTGCCGTCATGCTCACCGAGTCTAACTCCATACCGAGATAAGAGATTCTCTGCACATGGGAGAGCTTGCTCTTCTCTCGGTTGACCTGAAGCCCCAACTGACTGAGGTGCCGAAGCACAAAGTCCCTGAGATCGCACAACTCCTCTCGCAACCGGACCATGATGAGCCAGTCGTCAAGATAGTTGAGGATCCTGATGCCCACTTCCCATAGTGGGGCAAGGGCGCCCTCCGCAACTTTCGTGAAGACACGGGGGACAGGGAGAGCCCGAAGAGGAGGACCTTGTACTGCCATGCCCGACCCTCGAACGCAAACTGTAGGAACGGTCTGTGACGAGGAAGAATCGAAACATGAAAGTAGGCGTCCTTCAGGTCGATCGCTGCAAACCAATCCTGGTCTTGAACGCATTTTATAATACGTTTCGGCATCAACATCTTGAACGGGAGCTTGTGAAGGGCCCGATTCAAGGCTCGCAGGTCCAAGATAGGTCGAAGACCACCGCTTTTCTTGGGTACGATAAAGTAAGTGCTGTAAAACCCCTTCCTCATCTCGGCTGGAGGGACCGGCTCGATTGCATCCTTTGCCAACAGGACAGCAATCTCCTCGCGCAAGACAGATGCGATCCGAAGTCTCCAGAATGCCGTTGAACTTGGGAGGTCGTCTGGTGAACTGAATCGCATAGCCGAGTCGAACCGTCCAAATGAGCCAGCGGGACGGGTTGGGCAGTGCAAGCCACGCTCCCAAACTCTGTACGAGTGGCACCAAAGGGACAGACGACGTACCTGCAGTGGTGCAGCGATGGGGAGTTGTACTGGGAGTCGTTCTGAGTCATCGCAGCAAAACTCCCCGTGCCTCCGGAGGGACTGGCCAAAGAGGCATTGCGTCTCTGAACTGCGATCTCTTGGCCACTGGCGATAGGGAGCGTCGTGGGCCGGAGCAAAAGAAAACTGCTCTTTTGCTTTATAATGTGGTTACATTAACAGAAAACAGAAAAAAGAAACACAAGATTCTCCACCTGGCCCTCCTCTGGGGAAAGGGGCGGCGCTGTCTTCGCCACCTCCTGTAGAGCAGTCTCACACATCTCCGGGTTGCCCATGTCAGGACCGCTTCGTCATCTTTCTTGAGGATTTAGTGGTCACCTGCGACACGGAGGGTGCCGCTCTCTTGCATGAGGCTCGACGCGACGGCCTCGACGGTGTCTCAGCACGGGGCGGAGCCGAGGTGGAGGACGCAGGAGGGCGCCCACGGCGACAAGCAGGCTGAGGCACGGCCCGCGATGGAACGGTGGCAGCTGGAGGATCACGTCGGGGCAGGATGTGCTGGATGGCCTCAGTCTGCTTCTGTACTGCCGAGAACTGCTGGGCAAAGTCCTCAACAGTGTCGCCGAACAGGCCAGCCTGGGAGATGGGAGCGACGAGAAAGCGTACTTTGTCGAAATCTCTCATCTCAGCTAGGTTGAGCCAGAGATGGCGCTCCTGGATCACCAGAGTGGACATCGCCTTCCCAAGGGACCGTGCCGTGACTTTCATCGCCTGGAGGGCGAAATCAGTCGCTGTGCGCAGCTCCTGCATCAACCTCAGGTCGGTGCTACCCTCGTGCATTTCTTTGAGTACCTTGGCTTGGTGGACCTGTAGGATAGCCATGGCATGCAAGGCAGAGGCAGCTTGGCCCGCAGGACCGTAAGCTTTGGCAGCGAGAGCCGCCGACACAGGGCTCTAAGCTTATTTTTCTTTTTAGGAGCGCTTGTGCTCCTAACTTAAAAAATTTAGGAGCACAGTCAAAGATTTAGGAGCACCAAAATTTGATACAAAAATAGCCTTCCCATTATGAGGTGATATTTGACTCCTTAAAGTAATTTACAGTAGAATTTAGTTTTTACCTTTGTAATGGCATTTTTCTAGCTTTATTTAAAGTATGTAATCTTTTGTCAAATTAAAAAAATATATATATTTTATAAGCTTTTTAAAAATTGTAGATAAAACCATAGAATAAGAACAAGTAGAATAATAAGAATAAGTTACTAATCAAATGAAATCAGTATTAAAATTAATTTTTACAGAGGTAGCACAGAAGAACACAAAAGTGGCTTGTAGGTGTATTTTCAGACATTTAATGAGGATCAGAAGTGGCATGAGTGCAATTAAATCCATAAATTCATGTTCATAGTCGCATGCAGTAGTTTTCAGTCGCAAATGCGACTGAAATGGTCGCACTGTAGAGCCCTGCCGACAGCTTACAGGTTTTGGATGGGAGACACGGACGATTCCTCCAGGTGGCGGCATTTTGCGGGCACAAGTGCACCGCAATCGCTCTCTCCACTTGGGGAATGTCTGCGTACCCCCTGGCTGCCCCGCCATCGAGGGTAGTGAGGACGGAAGAGGGAGACAAGCGGCTTCTGTCTGTAAAAGGGGCCGTCCACGACTTCGTCACCTCTTCATGCACCTCCGGGAAGAATGGAACCGGAGCAGGACGCGGTTGTGAGCTGCGCTCCGCACCGAGAAACCCATCACACCGCAATCGCTCTCTCCACTTGGGGAATGTCTGCGTACCCCCTGGCTGCCCCGCCATCGAGGGTAGTGAGGACGGAAGAGGGAGACGAGCGGCTTCTGGCCGTAAAAGGGACCGTCCACGACTTCGTCACCTCTTCATGCACTGTGCCGTCACGCCAACCAGGAACAGCTCCTCTTCAACACAAAGGTGAATGGCTTTGTAGTGAATGTTTTTAGACATAAACCACTCGGCTCCGAAGCAAAACTCTGAATGAGTGGATGCACGCTGTCGCCTTATAAACCAGTGTGCACGGGGAGTGGCTCAGCATGCAAAATCCACTAGCCAATTTTCATTGTTTTTTTCTCTTAAAATCAGAGGTGATTGGGCTCCTAAGTAGACCCCAAAATGTCGTCATGACATAACTCGTAGTGACCGACATATAGGGAACTGACTATCTTCAGAAAAGTTTACATGGCATTTTCTTTACATCCTGCCTCTGTATAATGCATTTGAAGTAATGTTAGTGTTAATGAGGGCTTCGCTGCTTTGTTTACAGCGATAACAATGGAAACGCTGTATTATTACTGTTCCATAAGCTTCACCTGCTGGCAGCGAGTGAAGTTGCATTTTCATTCAGCCAGTCTTTCCTAAAGCATCATTTAATTTGTATCTTTGATATCCAGTTGTGCTATTGTTTGTAATTTGTTTATTTGTTCTTATTTACTTGTCTGACTGTTTACTTGTCTTTAACAATGTATGAAATTTATATTTGTTAAGCTAGTAGTTTTTATGGTGGTATCGAAATTAGAATCGAGAATTGTATCTAAAGGTTTGGTGTCATATAAGCTTTTTTATTAGAATAAAGATAATATGGGTCAAAGTGAAAATATTGGCAGGGCAAGTAAAAAGTTGAACAAATCCTTGGAGTTGGGCTCTGTATTTGGCTTTTTTTTTTCTCTCTCTTTTTTAAATTCAGTTTACATTACATTGCTAAGTGAAATATTAATTAAAACACTTTGGCACCTTCAGAACATCTGTAAAACAATAAATACTTTTTTTTTCCTTTTACAATAGAAAAGACAATTTCCCATATTTTGGAGTAATATTTTTCTAATAACTGTTTTCGGCTTTTGATATTGCAGCTCGACAGTTTTGATTATTTTGGACGGCTATTGGAATTTCTCTTGGATGAGTCATTCTTTTGTTTTTCTAAAATGGACAAATGATGATACACTCAAAATATCCTGTTCAAGTAACTATTAATTTGCAACTATGGCAAAAAATGTGAGCCATTTGTCAGAGCTGTGGCCTAGCTGACTGCTGCTAATATAGTGACAAATTCCTGGACTCTCCATATGATTTGATTCTCTTTTTGAACCACCAACGTCTATATTTAATGCTGGCAAAAACATCCGAATTTAATAATGGAGGTGCACTAGACAGACACACAATGAGAACTAGGTTTAGTTGCGCAGTACAGAAAAGGTCAAAACAAATGAGATACAGACTAGGCATGGGATGATAACCGGTTTTAAGGTATACCGCGGTTTGGAAAAGTCACGGTTTCAAAACCACTAAAATTTTCCTGCGGTATGCACAGTTTTTTTTACGTGTCATCAAAGACAGAAAGTACAGGACTCCCTCAGTTGTGTGCAGCGAAGAGCGTAACGAGTCACACGACCCCTCCCCCTCCGGTTGGTGCGAGCAGTCAGAGTCACCTGTGTGTAGGATGGCCGAAAGAGGTGAATCCCTGGAACTTTTTCGCCCGTCGAAAAAGATGAAGTCTGCCGTATGGGAATTTTTTGGGTAACGTAGACTAACCATGTTACGTACACAATGATGTTCCGTACAGATGACGTTTTAGCACCGATTGCTAAATAAATACTTCCAGGTCGTACATAAACTACATATCTGTGTCATCTTCATTTCTCCCTCTTTCACCCCCGATCAAGGCAGAGACCCACCCGCCGTTTGTTTCAGTGTTGAAATAAATACTATTTGGCTTGCTACTGAGGCAGATAACATGGCTAATTAACTAGCTAACGTCAACTAGTTTGCTCCCTCACGTTAACATTACTTCACAGAGCGAGGAATAGCAGACTAAAGTACTACGTTTCTGCGATTTAGTACAATAATTAAATTTAGCTGGTATCACGTCTATACTTTTATACTTTTAAGCCTCCTGCCATTGTTTACATCTGTTCAGAATCACGACATTTAAAAAACAAACAAACTGCTGGCTCTCAGGTGTCTTTGCCACTGTTTGAGTGTTGTACGGAGAAAGACTGTGTGTGTGTGTGTGTGTGTGTGTGTGTGTGTGTGTAACACACTCTCTTTCCTTATGTGTATGTGCACACATCCTCGTACCTCGCCCCTCCAATCTCCAAAAACCTTGTTGAGCTGCAGGTTTAATGACTGCATTTTTTATTTTTTTATTTGATTTTTTTTTCCATTTTTTTTTTTTTAGAAGGATTATTATTTAATTTTTTTTACAGAAAAGAATGTATTTATGTTCTGATTATTGTTGAGCTGCAGGTTTTGGCCCACTTAAGTGCCTGCACTTAATTTAATTACGAAGAATTCAATTATTTATTTTAATTATTTAGCCCGTCATGTTTATAGAGTGTTCCAAAACGTTCTATGTTTCTTCAAAATAAAATGTATTGTGTTCAGTGGGAAAAAAATTGTTGTTTTTCACCCAGACATTTAAAAATAACATATTTTAGAGCTGTAATCTCAAACCGTGATATTTTTATCTAAGGTTATCATACCGTCAGAATCTCATACCGGCCCATGCCTAGTACAGACATTTTCATCCAGATTCGATTAGATTTCTCAGAGTGCCATTTTCAGATGAAAAACAATAGGTAATTTGCTCTGTAAACAATACCAAAAACGATAATTGTGTTCCACTAGACAAATAACAACTTACGGGTTTGAAATGACACAATTTTTTTGTTGGGTGAACTATTCTTTTAAAGCGTTTCTCAAACTTTTCACCAAAAGCTCTACAAGTTCTGGGAATCAAGCCTTTAAGGTTTATTTGTGTGTTCTTTAAAGCTAGTTACACACCCCACTTCCTACACCTCTCCACATTTTTCTTCTGTTCACTCGTCTAGTGCTCTACACCTCACGGTCTCAATTCTTTCATCTTCAACATCAATCAGGACAGAAATAGAGAAATCACACAAAGGCCAGTGACTGTAAAGGCACTTGAAATAGCCAGACAACCACACAGGAGA
>NW_015552643.1:1165453-1167955 GCF_001515605.1 Sinocyclocheilus anshuiensis
GTGTGTGTGTGTGTGTGTGTGTGTGTGTGTGTGTGTGTGTGTGTTTGTGTGTGTCTATGTCCTAAGCCACTCTTGAGGATGTGGTGTAGACAATATAACCCAGGGAACGCAAACTACAGCCTGTTTATTAGCTTCCCTGTTTCTTCATCTGATGTTTCTGATCTAATTTCAGCCGCTGTTTTTGTGTAGAGTATTGGCAGTACTGAGTATTTTTTTTTTACCTTGCTTGTGAGATGTTTTTATACTAATGGAGAGTGTGTGTGTGTCAGTGTGTTTGTGTGTCTGTTGAGTGAATTACCCTCATTACCCCCTGCGCGTACCCCTGTGAGTGGCAGCACTAATGAGAGAAATGACTCATCCAGGATGGACTGAAACAAGAACCTGAAACGAGATGAAGGGGGATAAAAAGGAGAAATGCATGTCAGCATGACATGTTTCTTAATATATAAAAGATTTGGTCACAATTTATGATTGATGTGAATGATAATGTACTGTGACGCAGAGCGGCTTTGCCAGCTGCCGACAGAAGATTGGTTTTATGGATCATACGGCCACAAATGCATGTAGAATGCTAAGAGAAAATGGAGCATTTACTATAAATTCAGAGTATTATGATAATTATTGTGTGCGTTTTAAACATCCTACTAATTAGCCTGTGTTCAGCATCAGATTAACGTTTAATTATGAATCATTGACAAAAGCATAATGCTGTTTTCCTACTTGTTGACATTCATAGAAAAGCTAGGAGTAAGTAGTTGCATACTGGTCCAAATTGAAAGAACTCCAAATCTCTATATATGAGTATGACTCTGATTCCTGCTTCATTGTAAGTCTATGGGATCTTTGCCAGTTTTGTTTTATGCCAAGTGAAAATTAATTCAGATTGCTTAAAAAAGTAAAAGCACACCTCGCATGATTTAAGGTGTTATTCACTCATAGTTAAAAATTTCAATATGAGATAGTCACTGAAATTGTATACTAAAGGTTTGGGGTTTGTTCAGATATGTTTTTAATAGTAATAATTGAAATTATTCTTATTTTTGTTGTTGTTGTTATGAATAAATACTAAATTATTATTATATAGTGAAAACTATAATTTGTTATTGTTTATTATTGTACTTTTGGGGGGGAGAGGGAATTAATGAATGAATGAATGAATGAATGAATACACCCAGATGCCCATGTTGAGCATGTGGGTGTGTTTGAACAGCTAACTAGATGGATGATCATAGGAAGGAAGTCACTCAGGAGGAATGTGATTACATTTCATGGTAAACAGTGGAACATGAGGAAATAGATCCTGTGCCCTTTTGCTGTGTACACACACACACACACACACACACACACACACGCACAGCTCTAACCTTGACAAGGGAAGTAGTTTTTTTTTTAAACAGGATGAGAGGTAGGCAGCTTAATTGTGATGTCTTCTTAAAAGCAGTCTTGTGTGTTTTGAGTGTTGTTGATCAAGTTTTAAGAAATTTCATACTTTGCTGCACATGACTGGTTCAAGGGTGTGCATGTGTGACTCAGTGCATACACACGAACTCATAGGTGCATGATAGTGAAATGACAGTTGCGCACTCACTTGTAAATTCCGCTTTACACAGTCACTTCCCCAGATGCTTAGATGGACATAGTTTATACTTCATTATGTACTTTATTATAGGAAGCCACACACACAGACCCATAAAACCTTTTCCCAATCTCATATATATGCGTGCACACACACACACACACACACAGTTAGGTCCATATATATTTGGACACTGACACAAATTTTCTTCGGCTCTGTACCTGAAAATGGGGGGACTGTGTATAAAAATTGTTGTAATTCCTAGGCATTTTATATTTTTGTTCAACCTCTTGAATTAAAGCTTAAAGTCTGCACTTCAATTTCATCTTGATTTTTTTATTTTTTATTTTATTCTGGTGGCATACGAAATTATGAAAATTGTGTGAAGTGTCCAAATATATATGGACCTAACTATTTATATATTTTCAGGGGCTCAAATGTAATTGGACAAATAAATGTAATCATAAATAAAATGTTAATTTTTTAAATATTTTGTTTAGAATGCTTCATTAAGTCTGGAACTCATGGACATCACCAAAGACTGGGTTTCTTCCTATGTGATGCTTTGCCAAGCCTTTACTGCAGCTGACTTCAGTTGTTGTCTGGTTGTGGGTCTTTCTGCCTTTAGTTTTGTCTTCAGCAAGTGAAATGCATGTTCAATCAGGTTGAGATCAAGAGGTTGACTTGTCCATTGCATTGCAGAATATTCCACATATTTCCTTCAAAAACTCCTGGGTTGCTTTTGCTGTATATTTTGGGTCATTGTCCATTTGTACAATGAAGCATCGCCCAATCAACTTTGCTCCATTTGGCTGAATCTGGGCAGAGAGTATATCCCTATACACTTCAGAATTCATCTGGCTGCTTCTGTCCTCTGTCACGTCATCACTAAACACCAGTAACCCAGTGCCACTGGAAGCCATGCA
>NW_015552643.1:1168179-1188770 GCF_001515605.1 Sinocyclocheilus anshuiensis
TGTTGTATGCTTTGGATCATGAGCTGTTCCAAGCCTTCTCCACACTTTTTTCTTCCCATCATTCTGGTAAAGGTTGATCTTAATTTCAGCCATCCAAAGAATGCTTTTCCAGAAGTGGTTTGGCTTTTTTAGATGTTTTTTATTTTGGCAAAATCTAGTCTGGCCTAATTTGCAGCTTGTGGTGAACCCTCTGTATTTGCTCTGGTGAAGTCTTCTCTTGATTGTAGACTTTGACAGTGGCATCTCTACCTCCTGGAGAGTGTTCTTCACTTGGCTGGATGTTGTGGAAGGGTTTTTCTTTATAATGGGAAGGATGCTCTGATCATCCACCACTGCTGTCCTCCATGGACATCCAGGACTTTTTATGTTGCTGAGCTCACTAGTGCATCCTTTTTTTCTCAGAATGTACCAAACTGTTGATTTGGCCCCTCCTAATAGATAGATAGATATTAAAAAAGCAGATTGCCTTTGGGCTGATTCATAGCTATTTTTTCACAATATGCAGGAAACAACCTTGTGTTTACAAGGTAATGGGTTGATAAAATGAGCACATTTGAGGAAGAGCTAATCAATGTGAGGTACATGGTATCAAGTTTTGTTTCAGACATTTCATGGCAAGTAAACTAGATATTCACAAGCAGAACAGTATTTTCATCTTTTGTTAGACATCAAGTTATGTCTGTGAAATAATTTATTACTTCTAGATGGACATTCTGATCACAAAGTCTGCACACATATTCTGCTAATTTATACAACCACCTGCAAAGACTCCTAAGCCTGAGGGTTTATTTAAAAAAAAAAATATTCATATTGATATTAGATAAAGCATCCTTTAAAGTGTGGTTGGTCACTTTACATGCTGGTCACATGGTCTGTTCTTTTCTAAGTGGGCAGTTCTTGGCCAGAATAAGTTGTAATGAGGACCAAACTTAATGCTGGTAATCAAACAGTTGATAGTCTCCATTGACTTCCATAGTATTTTTTCCCCTACTGTGGAAGTCAATGAGGATCAACAACTCCTTTCTTCAAAATAACTTATTTTGTTTTCAACATAAGCAAGAAACTTATACAGGTCCAAATACAGGTTTGGAACGACATGAGGGAGAGTAAATGATGACAACATTTTAATTTTTTGTTGAACTATTCCTTTAATACTGATAGTCATAGACAATCACCCTGTAATTGCAATCAGTGCAAACCTGTCAACAAACAATAAATAAATCCATCATTTCAGTGGAACAATCACAATTAAACAACCATTTCATTGCATGTGAAACATAACACTGAGGATGAGAAAGTGGCAAACAGGATATGACAGACTGTTTTCTGAATCCACTATACACCCTCTCTCTCAATGGCATTTGTCCAGCAGTAGAGAGTGAATAAAAGAGGGGAAATTCATGCTGGGCATTTTGAGAGGTGCTTTATGATCCGTCTTCATCACATACACTGATCGCAGTGCGGTGCTGTGGGATGTTACTGTGCCTCTGCATATCTGAATCAAAGGAATCCACGCTTCTGCATGCATTATTAAAGCTTAGCTGTGCCATGTGCATTCACTTTATTCAGCTTCTACAAATCCAGTACTGTTATCACATCAACATAACACTCCATCATGCTTGTTATTTCTGACATGCTTAGGGTCTGGACCGCAAGCCGTACTTGTTGATTTCAGATCAGTTCTGCTCTGTCCACATGGATCAGTTTTTCAGACACAACCACGGATCTCAAGACCCAAATACAGACCAATACCAGATCCCCTAAGAACCAAACCAGTACTAGATCCCATAAGACTCGGAGCAATACCTGACTCACCCTAAGACCCAGACACAGCCCCCTCATAAGCCAGTGCCCAATCTGTATCCAAGCTGTCCTTTTCCACACAAAAAAACCCTGGACCAGTGGCTAAACCTTGGTTCTGAACTGGGTTTAGCCTCAAAGCCTTGCAAGTCTTGAACAAGGGAACCTTTGGTTTCAGTGGACAGAACTTTTATAGCTCCCAAGTCGGTGAGTGAGTTCTGCCCCCGGCCAAGCACTGACTCCAGTTCCAGCACCAGCCCTAGTTGAAAGAGGTACAAGACTCAGACTCCTTAAGGACAAGATGTAGACCAATACCAGACCCTCTAAGAGCCAAACCAATAACATATCCCTTAAGAATCAGACCAATACTAGATCCCTCTAAGGTCAGATATGGACCATTTCCAGTGACCAGTTAGTGATCCTCTTAGTCCCATAACCACAAAAGATCCAATGAGATCGAGCCCAATCCCAGTCCCTACTAAGACCCATACCAAAACCAATACCAGAGCCCTTATGACTCAGATTCGAGACCATTTACACCCATACAGTTCCTTTAAAATCCATACCAATTCCTGACCCTATAAGACCCATACCCAAACCAATATCAGAGCTCCCAAGACTCAAACAGATTACAGACCCTCTTGCAAGCATACAATACAGATCCCCTAATATCCAGACAATCTCCAGACCCCCTAAAACCCATTCCCAAACCAATACCAGAGCCTCCGAGACTCAGACAGATTCCAGAACCTCTGACTCCCAGACAATACAGATCCCCTTAGATCCAGGTCAACTCCTGCCCCCCAAGACCCATACCTAAACCAATACCAAGACTCCGACCAGTACTAGACCCCTCAAGGTCCAGATATAGACCAATCCCAGACCAATTAGAGACTCCTTAAGACCCATATCAATTTACGATCTCTCAAGACCCTGATATAGACCAAATTCTAAACTCTTGAGGCCCAGAAACATAGACAACAACCTAACCACAACCTTGTCTACAACCCAACCTAACACCTGTCTTGGGTCTTGAAAATTCCCACCAGTAAATGCTAGGAATAAACTGTGACCTACCTTGCCTGAGACCAAACGCACGATCCAAACCAAGACTTTGTTTTTATACCAAGTCCAAGGCCATGTTTATGTGATCCTGTTTCATGACTAAGACCCCAAGATCAAGATTCTGGCCAGAAGGTTGTCAGCTGCTAAAGATAGATGGACAAAGACATTGGATAACATGAATTTAAGCTTCAAACTCCTGTGGAAAAAGGTTGGCAAGCTAAAAGTGTGATAGTGGAATACCACAGTTTTCTGTCTTTTCTTTTTGTTATCTCTGCTTCTCTTTGGATCTCTTTTACTGAAAGTGTATTTTTGGGTTAGAAAGTCTGGAAGTCGAACCCATTATTTTCACACAAGGCCACAGTGACCGATACCCACAGATTGATTTGTCTTTGTGTTTGTTGACTGCTCAACATTGTTGTAATTGCTCTGTGTAGGGGAACAGAATCTTTTAGGGGATCAAAATCAATACCACAAAATTGCCAGAGTACCAAAGTATCTGTCTGTCTTCATCCCTGAGCAGTTCTGAACAAGATTTCAGAGTTCTGTTGCTGCACAGGTTAGTAACTCTAAGGGACATTTCAGGAACATTGTAAAAGTATTCTTTACTGGTTGCAGTAATGTTGCACTGCAGTTTGGTTAGCACAGGCTTGTGCAGTACTTTATCTACAGTCCCATGATAGCTGTGGTTAAATCCAGTCACATGGATCTCATGGTTTAAACATGGTTCACTAGTGTTATTTTGTGGTGAGCAGTGGTGATGTAATGCTGATGTAATGTTGTCAGGCTGTTTTGTGTTTTTGACGCTTTCAGCACATTTCAGGGAGGTAGAGGGTAATTAGATCCAAATGAGGCCATTATGTAGAGATTGATTACAACGGAGGTTACATGTGCTGCTGGATGTCTGCACAAGACGCATACACACTGCTGCAGCAAGCCATGATAACACACTGTCCTTGAGCAAGACCGGGCACTGTGAAATGTAAGGTTGATGAATAGCATGCTTGGAGGTGTGTGTGTGTGTGTGTGTGTGTGTGTGTGTGTGTGTGTGTGTGAGAGTGTGTAATCATTTAGACATGCACGAGTATTTGTGATTTAACTCTGGGGTTTGGCATATGATTATACCAGCGCTTTGCAGGTTTGCTGTGTGTGCGTATGTTTGTGTGTTAAGACATAAATTACTAAAAAATAACATCGGCAGCATTTACCTGACTTCAGATCTCTCTCAAATGTCTGTTTGATTTCTCTGTATTGTTGGTTGTTGGCGTGCTGTACAGAAATGACTTGTGAGAACTATTAGAAAGAATGATGAATGGCCACATTTATGAACACAAATAGGCCTGTTGCAATTATGCGATGGCAATCAAATAATGATAATCCAAATAAGATTTTTTTTTTGTTATTTGTTTGTGTTATATAAAAAAAAATATAACTCTCCGTTGGACCTTTTCTCAGATGATTTATGTTTGTGCATTATGAATGCAACCTACTTCATCTGTCTGCCTGTGTCTGTCTGTCTGCATATTTCAGTCTGTTTGTATGCTTGTCTCTATCTATCTGTCTGTCTGTCTGTCTGTCTGTCTGTCTATCTATCTATATGTCTGTCTGTCTCTCTGTCTGCCTGCCTATTTAAGTCTGTTTGTATGTTTGACTGTCTATTGTCTGTCTGTCTTGTCTGTTTTTCTGTCTGTCTGTCTTCATGCATGTCTATCAGTCTGTCTATCTAGCTGTCTATCAGCTCGTCTGCCTGTTTTGTTGTCTATCTTTCTGTCTTGTATGTCTGTCTATCATCTGTCACTCTTGTCTGTCTGTCTGTCTGCCCTGTCTGTCAGATTTCCATGACTTTCAGTTCTGTTAACTGTTATGAAATGTCTCCATTCCTGTACAATACAGACAACTGGCTTCTCTTTCACTTGTTTCTTTAAAATTGCAAAAATAATTTTGAACAAGATCTTTAGGCATCTGAATCATTTCGTTTCCAATCCATAATGTATCCTAGATTGAAGGATTCAACATTTACAGTCCCATCTGTATAATATTCTGAATATAAGACCAGCATTTGCATATTCTAAAACAGGAGGAACAGAAGAGAGAAATGATGAGAGAGAACGAAAGAAAGAGGGAGAGAGAGTTGAGGGGAGGGGCTGTTGTAACAGATGCTCTCTAATTTAAAGCTGGAACGTGTGTGTCAGTGGCGAGCGGGGCTGTGAAGAATAAATGAGAGAGAGAGAAGAATAGAGTAGAGCTGTGTTATACAGCTTGCCCTAGCTGTATTGATTTGGATGCCAGAGACTGCGATAGAGAGAGAGAGAGAGAGAGAGAGAGAAGTGTAGCCACTTTTTCAGATGGTCTCTCCTACCTGAAACACAAACATACTGCGGTTACAGGAAAGAGAACTGGACAGTGTCTATCTGTGAAAGAGTGAAATAAACAAGAGAAGAACTGCAGATGCCCAACTCTGCTTGGAAGAAGACTGTGTGTGAAAGGCAGAGGCAAGCAGCAAGAAATGATGTGAGGGATAAAAAAGACAGACGCGGACCCTCGTGTTTGGACCGGTGGGACCTGGATTGCAGAAAGCAAATTCTGCAGGATTCATTGCTGATTTTAACCTGCAACACTGCTTCTGAACAGATTTGTTGCGGTTTCTGAAGTACAGAAGACTACAGAAGACAGAAACTGTGTTTTGGATGCTGAATAATATATCACGTGATTTATTTATGTGCTATGAATTAGTGGTGTGATTTGATTGGTCTTGCGGACTTTGCCTTTTGATTCATTTTGTACACAAATTGAAAGGTAGAAACTGGAAACTAATGGAAACGACAAGAGACTAACATCAGAGAAGGTATAAGGGGAGGAGACGGCTCGTGACAAAATGAATGGAAGAATTTTCTACTTACAGTATGGTGGCCGTAGAAATAGAAATCTCACTTTTCTATTAGAAGAACCAGACACCTTTTTTATAGAGGCATCGGCTGCTTATTTACTCTTGAACATGCATTAGCTGGACCAGCCTGAAAAATAGTTTTAGTTTGGGCTAAAGATTTATTCGATGTTATTATATTTTGTAATTTTAACGAAAAAATTTGTGTTTCAAGTTAATGTGAGGTTTAATGTTCTAAGGATTTACCAAGATGGCCACCAATTAAACTAGAGTGACAGTCGCACTCAAGACTATTTTGTAACTAAATTCAGTCTAGTAATGATATTTTCAGTCGTTTTTGTGTGTGGCGAGAATGAAGCTCTTTATGCTTTGTTCTGCACTGGTTCCGCCCCCCATCACACCTTCTCTTCACGCCTTGGCCCCGCCCCCTTCTGATCATGCAAGTGCTGCAGATTGTTAAGGAGCTGGTGTCGCCCTCTCGCCGCCGCGCCAGTAGCCGATTTGCAGGTGTGTATGTGAAACTGTACAAAAGAGTGTACGTTTGTATGTGTTTGGAGTAACTGAGTCTGACAATATCTTGAAAAGCTTGCGGTTATTTTAGTAGTTTCGCTTTAGTGTATTTGAAAAAGTTGTGTATGTCTGTGTGGATAAGAGGGAAGTCAAGGACAAAGTAAAGACATCTATTTATAAAAGCCGCTTTGTTCTTTTAAAATGTACTCACCTTCATGTTGTTCCTAACTCGCATTATTTTCTTTCTTCTGTGGAACACAAAATTTGCTGTTCTTTAAAAAAAAAACACACACATTGTTCGCCAAGACCGATATATTGGTCAATATTTGTCAATTTTTAAAAATTATCAGCATTGCACAATACGTTTTTCTGTTTGGCTGAAAGGTGTCTGAAGTGGGGCAGTTTTTATTAATTAGAATACGATTTACTCATTTGTTTCATCGGTTTACTAAATTGTGTGACGATTTACAAATTCGTTCCATCGTTTTAAGTAATTTGTGCGCTCAATATAATAATTTGTTCCCTTGTTTTTTAGTAAGTTGTGCACACAAAATAATAACTTATGCTCTTGTTTTAAGTAAATTGTGCGTAGGAAACAATAATTTGTTCTACTTCCTGTCCACTTTCTCAATACAGCTTAAAATGATTTCATGCAACGCTGCAAGGCTTTTGAGAATGTCTCTATAACTCATTGCCAACTCAAAATAAAACCCAATTAAAGTGTCTCTGTCCATAACATAGCAGCAACTGGAAGTAGAACAAATTATTATATTGAGCAAACGATTTACTTAAACCGAGGAAACGAATTAGGAAATTGTGTGCACGATTTACCTTTTTTTCCCCCTGCTTATCATGTGTGGGTCTCAGTATTAAACAATGAAAGTAAGCAATAAATGAAAAGAAGTGTCTTAGTGTTTACCTTTCTATTATTAGTTATATAAAGGAAAATTCTATAATACTTTCTAATATACATTAATAAGCATTTATATAAATTAAGTGAATCTTTGAATCTCAGTTTTAATTACACAAACCTTGCGAACTAGGTAATCATCCTGTTAAATCTTCCGAAGTGTGCATGTGCAGATTGCAGAAAAGCATGTATTCTGTATTACAGACCATGTGGGTGATTAGGGGTTATGCGCAATAGACTTCTGTATTCGTTAAATTGGTTTCATTGCTTCCGGTTATTAAATGTGAAGCTGTTTTACTCACGATGCCTTCAAAGTAGATACAAAGATGATCATTGTCCATCACATATGAGGATTGATATCTAAAAGATTTTTATTTTTATTAATTTCACTAATTTTTAGATATAAAAATTGAATAAAACGTCAACATTAAAAACAGCTAGCTAGTTTAACTGTTTACCTTAAAAGTCCATAGATATCGCCATTATTTAATGTGGCTGTTAACACGTTCTCTGCAAGTGGAAGCAATGAGACCTGTTTTCCGGGTTTGGTCAGGAGGCGTCCGACATATACCCTATTGGAAGATGAGAGTTTGGCTATCACTGGATATTTATGAGTACTTGAAATCCTTGATTTCAAACTAAGCTATGCTATATCATTGCCTGTTATGGCATATTAATGGCATTATGTATGTAAAATTCCTGTTACCGATATCATCCATATATTGGCCAACAGGAACAGATCGAAATTTACGTCATTATTTGTTGAAAATCTTCCCCTGCCACAGTTTTCAAAAGAGCAGCATTTACATTATTCAAAATTTATCCTATTGTGTTCTATGAAAGACAGAAGGTGAAATGAGTTTGGAACAACATAATAATTTAACTGATGACAGATTTTCGAGTGAATGTATTAATTTAAGACATGGACTGCACCTTCCAATCTGTGCATGTTTATTTATGTGTGTGCAGTTGCTTCACAAAGGAGCATCCACTCTTGTGAAACACAGCGACCTTGAATTAACTAAACAGAAGTCTGCTTTGCATTGTTCTGTCTTCAATTTCAACCCTGAATTTAGCAATCCACGCAAGTCCCCTGCAATCTGCGCCTATATAGCTCATGGTTACATACTCACATATGTTTGCCTCAGGGGTTTTTTATTAAGAAAGTATGATGTGATATTTCCCGGTTAGTGTGAAATGAGCTAATTTCACTGTGTTTTTGTGTGTGGGTGTGTGTGTATTTGTGTCTTATTTAAAAGCTATTTGACATCTTGTTGTTCACTTCCTCTACCAACTTCCCCATTTATCAGCCTTTCTTTGTGTTTGTATGTGTGTGTGTGAGTTGTAAAACGGGCACCTTTTGTAGACCATTGGATTCAAAGTGACAGTTTCTGGTTGATAATGTCAACTTATTTATGTTGTTGCATTTGCAAACTCATTTCCTATCATTTTTTACTAGCTTCCTGGCAGTTGGAGACTGTGTCCCTTGCATGCTGTTAAATCTTGTATCCTACACGCTTAAAAATAAAGATACCAAAAGGGTATTTATGTATAAATGCCATAGAAGAACCATTTTTGGTTCCCCAAAGAACCTTTTTGTAAACACCTCTTAAAATAACAATTTTATTCCCAGTGTGAAAAACATTTTAATAGTCTGAAGAACCTTTTTCCGCTTTTTCAGTAAAATCCCTTGCAGAAGAAGAGAATTTGGTAATGTTTCTCTATTGACTTTTTCAGATTTCAGAAATAATGAATTTTATGGTAATACGTTTAGATTGATATTTATGCTAACATGCAAACAATAATATGCCATGGCTGTTCGTAAGTGGAAGGTGCTGATTCTGTCATCTGATTGTTAATAGAGCCAAGTGTTTAGTCTCAGGTCAGTGGTGTGACGTGAGAAAAGGGGTAAATAATTTATCCACTGCTCTTCACATCCTTTTCTATTTCTGGTTCTGTTCTTTCTTTTGCTCTCGTTCTTTTTCTGTTCTGACTTGTAATAATCTGCCTTCTTTTTTTCTTTTCCTCCCACACTGCATTATTACTACAAGGAAAACTCAATCAGTTATGTTGTCATCTCAAAGGAAAATTGTTCAAATGAAACGCTAATGAGGTCTTGAGATATAGTTCATTCAAATATAAAAAGTATGTGATGTTTCTCCTACAATTTTTTAGGAGAACTAAAAATAGACAAATGAGACAATCGTTGACAGCATAGAGCCATTAGAAGAATGTGGATAGTGTCTCATTTTTTATATTGAAGAAATGTTTGAGTTCATATTGACATCTTTTGACTGCACACTTAGGTATCTTGGCACATTTTGAGACAGTTGATTTTAGGAAACTATATCGGACACATGTTAAGATTTACCTAAGCAAGTTTACATTTCAACCACTAAGATATCTGTAAAGTGTGTGTGTGTGTGTGTGTGTGTGTGTGTGTGTGTGTGTGAATAGGATGAGTCAAATGATAAATTATAGGCATTTAATCTGCTCCATAAACAATTTTACATAGGCTACCTTACTATCCAAAGTGTTGAGATTTTTAGAATACACATTAGCTTGTTTTCCATTTTCAACTCTTGTTTGTTAGTCAGTCTGGTATGTAGTGTGTGGGTCTGAAGCGTGACGTGTCTCTGAAGTAAACAAACAGCCGTATTGTCAGAACGCGTCTCGTTGCCTCCTTTCCTCCTTGCTGTCATCTTTGCCCACCATTCCTCTCTTTTCTCCATTTCTTTCTCTTTTCTCCTCTTTCTCTGCCTCTCCATCGTGTCTTATTTGACTCGGAGCGATAAGAAACTGGATTTCTTTAGCTGCTGAAAGTTGACTTTTATCATGGCGAGTAAAGAAAACTGATACCGTGTTAGTGTGGGTGTGAGTGTTCGTCACACTCATGCATACCAAAAATCTGAATTGCGACACAGATCATGAAGAAATTGAGCCAGGTAAGATCCGATGACATCATTCATCTCTCTTTAAACAGTACCTCTATGACATCATTACATTTCATTATGATGTCAGTTCTTAGGTTTAGCTACCATTGTTTTGACTGATTTGTTACAGAAGTTTGCACTTTTCCACTTTAATAGGTTATTGGTCTATCGATGTTGGATTAACTGATGAATGTCGCATTAAAGAACAACTTTATACATGAATATTTAAAGGGTGTTAATTAAAGGCTGTCATTAATTACTCACCCTCATGTCGTTCCAAACCCATAAGACCTTCGTTCATTTTTTGATAGAGCTGAGAGCTCTCTGACCCTCCCATCGACATCAATGCAACTGTAATGTTCCCAGGTCCAGAAACGTAGTAAGGACATCGGTAAAACAGTCCATGTGACATCAGCGGCTTCAATTTTGCGAAGCTACGAAAATACTTTTTGTGCGCAAAGAAAACAAAAATAACAATTTATATAACAATTCTTCTCCCCCGAGTTATGTCTTCCACCATTTTGGAGAGTACCCAAGAACATAATCAGCGTTGTTTACGTTTGAGGGGGAAAGCACGCACTTGAACGTAATCGGCGTAATTAGCGTTGTTTACGCTTAGGGTAAAGCGTGCGTATGTGTTGTGATACTCTCCAAAATGGCGGAAGACAGTAACTCGGGGGAGAAGAATTGTTGAATAAAGTCATTATTTTTGTTTTCTTTGCGCACATCACCCTCATGTCGTTCCAAACCCATAAGACCTTCGTTCATTTTTTGATAGAGCTGAGAGCTCTCTGACCCTCCCATCGACATCAATGCAACTGTAATGTTCCCAGGTCCAGAAACGTAGTAAGGACATCGGTAAAACAGTCCATGTGACATCAGTGGTGCAACTTCAATTTTGCGAAGCTACGAAAATACTTTTTGTGCGCAAAGAAAACAAAAATAACAATTTATATAACAATTCTTCTCCCCCGAGTTATGTCTTCCACCATTTTGGAGAGTACCCAAGAACATAATCAGCGTTGTTTACGTTTGAGGGGGAAAGCACGCACTTGAACGTAATCGGCGTAATTAGCGTTGTTTACGCTTAGGGTAAAGCGTGCGTATGTGTTGTGATACTCTCCAAAATGGCGGAAGACAGTAACTCGGGGGAGAAGAATTGTTGAATAAAGTCATTATTTTTGTTTTCTTTGCGCACAAAAACTATTCTCGTAGCTTTGAAAAATTGAAGTTGAGCCGCTGATGTCACATGGACTGTTTTACCGATGTCCTTACTATGTTTCTAGACATGGGAACATTACAGTTGTGTTTCTGTCTATGGGACGGTCAGAGAGCTCTCAGGTTTCATCAAAAATATCTTAATTTGTGTTCCGAAGATCTTACGGGTTTGGAACGACATGAGGGTGAGTAATTAATGACAGAATTTTCATTTTGGGATGAACTATCCCTTTAATAAATGATATATTTTGGTGTAGCTTAATGTTTAATATGTGTCAAATCAGAAATAGGTTCTACAAATTTGTGATTGGACACACTATTAAAATAATCAGAATCTTGATTTGTAGTTATTTTTGCTCCATATAGCTGTCCTTTTATCTGTTTATTAAAATAATAGCAAAAAGCAGAGACTGAGTCTGTTCAAATATATGTCATAAAAGATGCAGACTGTGGTGGGTTCTTGTTTGTTTTCACACCATGCTTATTCCTCAACATCTACATTTGAAAGCAACGTGTCACGGTAGAAGCGTAGCAGCAATAACTGCATGAGATTGATCTGTCAGAAATTCGATTTGTTTTTCGACCGTGTGCGCCCTTGGTCTCTGCTCCATCCTTTCATTAAGGATAAAATAAGGATGAAATGATGTATAAGTCAAGAGGAGAGAACAACAGGCGGGAAATGAGCATGTCACCACTCAGGCCTGACATTACAGTTACTTGCACTCAGATGAGAGAGAGAGAGAGCGAAAGAGGAGTTTGACTGAGAAAAAGATGAAGACAGAAAGTGTAATGAGTCTCTGATTGCTAATATCTTCAGTACAAACTCATAGTGTGTGTTTATTGCACAAAAGTTTTTTAAATTTTTGTTTTTGTCATAAATACAGCATGTACTGTAACTGCATATTAGGCATTTGCTTTGTCATGGTTGATAAACGAAAATATTACTGCAATTTACTTTGAATAAATCAAATGTAATGTTGAGTTTGTTTGGCCTCCCGTAAACATTCAATTTGCATTTAATAAACTACATATTTTTTATTTGATTTAAAAAAAAAAAAAACTTCATAATAATTCATTAATAATTGGTTTAATAAATTGTCATGTTAACAGACACAGTGTTTAATTTAATTGTGTGAATTGTAACTTTTAACCCAGTACAATGCCTTTTATTTTCATAAAAAATGCTTTAAACACTTAATAAATTAAATCGTACTGTAAATACATAATCTACATAAATAAATGATAACAAATTAATTTAAGTTGTCATGTTAACTGGCATAGTGTTTAGATTAGATTTTTAGATGTTTAGATCATTCTGTAGATGATTTTAAAACGCAGTGTATTGTAATGTTTAATCTAAAAAAAAAAAAATTCTTTGCACCATAGACTTCTAAATGTATTAAACATACTTTTTATGTTTTTACAAACTAAGGGACAAGCTGAAATTATATTAAAGAACATTGCTTTTAGAGCTCTGATTTGTACAGTGCATCTTTTCCATCGTGGGCTGAACTTGACGTACAGAAGCTATGATTTGAATGATGGCTTGCTGTTTGCGGCTTGAAGCCGCCCATGTACGAGTGTGTGAGTGAGCTGTAATGACAGATGCTTAACAGGGTTGTGTGTGTGCCTAAAGTCATAAAGATCCAGACCATTCATTGACATCACACCACTGAAAATACCACTCTGAGGAAGTTCTGGGTATTTTCACGCTAAAAAGAGGTGGAGAGATTGAGAGAGGCAGAAGAACATTCTGGGGAACTGGGGAGGGAGTTTTATAAGAGGGAAAAATTAGAAATAAGTTCCTAAAGTGTTGATAAAAATAGCTAGGGAATGTCTGCCTGACTGACTTCCTTTTAGAGCTGAATGATTCTTTGTTGAATGGTGTCAGAGAGTGTTGTGTGTGTGTGTGTGTGTGTGTGTGTGACAAAGCTGGACGGCTCTTGAATCTGAGTGGAATCGTCTGTGAGGGCAAAGATGCCAGAGTGAAAGAATGAACAGAAGAGCATGTGTTACTCTTACTGCACACTAGATAGACCTGTGTCTGTGTGGTTTATTTAGGCTGTGTCCTCACTACACTACTGTCAGATTACTGGAACTGCTGTACTGCTCACATTACACAACATTCTTTATCGTCATCTTTCTTGTCGTCTTTATGAGAACACTTTGATAAACATGTTTAAGTGAAATGTAGCGCATTCTTAATGGCCACATCTGTCCACAAAAAAATTTTCACTGAGAAATCGCTAGTAAATTTATACAGTTAGAAAGAAGCGACAAGGAACAATTTCAATTAAATTATATGTGAAATTCTGAAGTAAAAAAACTGAAATAGTATTGTAAAATGTACTAGTTTTTGTTTTATTTACAAGTTTGATAAATATTTTACAGTGTGATTCCTAGCACAAAAAAAACATTGCTGTACATTACTTTTGTTCTCGAATGGTGTTCTTACCCTACAGTGATCTTTGCTGTACAAGAAGAAAGACATTCATATTAGCACAACAAACAAAATGTCACGCATACACAAGAATCTTTGGCATACACAGGAAGAAACCAAAAAACTATGCATAAAGTTTTACATTGTAAGTACAGACTTGGAAATGTGACACAGCTAATATGTCAATATGCTTTTTTTGTTTTGTTTTTTTCAATGCAATGACAAATTGTAGTGAGGGGATGTTAAACTTGGGTCAACTGCTTTTATAATGGTGAGCTCAGGACACTCAGCTGCATCTACAATTATCTAAAAAGAATTTTACTACCATTGATGAAGATGCTTACTTCAGTTATTTATGTCTTTTGAATGAATACATTCCCAAATACACTAAATCCTCCACTGTTGGCATTGTCCTGTGACCTGGATGTTTGTTCACCTACTACCAGCAATCGTGAAAATAATTTACTAAAGTAATGTTAAACATGAACAATCAAGCATGAGGAACAACTTTCTTGGTACCTGTAGAACTTACAAGTTGTGCTACAGAAATGAGTTTCTCAGCTCACAGTTTTCCGCCATTTATTTATTTAGTCAACTATTACTATTTATTTAGTTAGTCAACTTTTCAAAACTGACAGCTCTTCAGCTCCCATGCCCTCATAGGATTGCAAAATGTCAATTGGATGTAAACTTCAGAATCCCAGTGGAAGTAGTACATGATCCAGGTTTTCTTGCTTTCTGTTTCGCAAATAGTGTGTATTTGGTATGCTACATTTGTCATACAGTGTGATAGGAAAGCACGCATACCCGGACTTGAGGAATGATTCCTGCTGCGTTAAAGGCAGGGTAGGAGATTTGGTTCAATAACTTTTTTTTTTGTTATGCTGGTTGAAAGTCTCTAAACATTCCGATAGCAATCACTAAGTTAAGTGGTCTAAATGTATTTATATGTATTGATATCGTCCGTGGAAGGCGTAAGACCATAAAATGTTTGTCCAATCATATCCCTCGGTCCGAGGGCTACGATAGGCTGTCCTATCTGCCTGTCAGCGTATTGATTTGCAGACCTCCATGCACCCTGTTCATGCAGACATGATATGTAATCAGTGCGTTCCATTACGCTATTGCAAACCGAGCAAGACTAGAAGCCGTTATTATTGAATATCATGCGCTGTTTACTGTAATGTTTTCTAATCTGACAGCGTCGCATTCAACCCTCCACCAAAGCAGTCATTGGTTAGACTCTGGTCTGCCTACAGGAGGTGTGGCTTTGGAGAGTGATTTGCAGGGAGGGTTGGATCTTATGCTTTCAAAGCTAACTTGCTATTCCTAGCCTCTCTGAAACTGCCTACCCTAGCTTTAAAGTGCTAAACTACTTTTGAGTTTCTCATGCACATATTTATGCACATTTAATAATATTAGCTGTGACGTGTTCCATTTCGAAAATTGAGCATAGCATCATTGCTGCAGTCTTTCCTTCATAATTCACACTAATTGCATCTCTAGTAAGCTTGCTGCAGTATCTGTGCTGAACAGTGCAGCTCTGGAAATCCTAAGTGAAGATGAGCTGTGATTTCTTCACTCTTATCCATGTGAATGAGCGCTGTTAATCTGACAAATGACCATTTAGAGGGATTGAAATGCTTCTCATTCTCGTGTACGACGTGTCTGCCGCAGAGGCCTCAGAGAACATTCGCTCATCTCTAAATACGCTGGTGCTCACATACGCTCAGCGTGAGCTGTCAGACTGATGTATGGAGTATGAACGAGAGAGTGTTGAGCTGAAACATGGCGCTGAGTGAATGCTAATATGCCGTGGAAGCCCCAGAGCTTTAAGTCCACCAGCCATGTAAGCTACTGTCTTCTTTTCTTGTCTATTCTCGTCTCGATTTGTCTCTTACATACCATCTTTTCCCTTCTTTCATTTACTCTTTTATCTTCTTCTCATATCTTCTCTTCTCTCATATAATCTTGTATTCTTTTGTTTCATCTCATTTGTCACAAACTCTTCTTTTCTTTTCTTTTCTTATCTCAGTCTCTTATCTCATTTTCTCTCACATACTCTTTTCATCTCTGCTCAATTGTCTCATTTTGTCTCAGACATAATATATTTTCTCTTCTTTCATATGCATTACTCCTTTCTAGGGATGCTCCGATCGATCGGCCAGAGATCGGTATCGGCCGATAATCACATTTCATGACTCGATCAGTACTCACTATTTGGCAGATCTCACGAACCGATCGCAATTTGATGACATCAGCGCCTGAGCACGTACATGATGCGTGGGGCATAAATGATTTTGAGCCACAGTCATGTCATTGCCGGTGTGAAAATGCTATGACGTTTCGAGAAACAATGAAAAATTTGCTATTTCTCGTGTATGTTTTGCATGATGATATGATGAATGGATGGTTCATTTTTAACAGCAGATTCAGTGTCGTTAGAGCTGCTCTGCGCCTCACTGCACATGTCTGCGGCGCGTTACGGCTCCACGGGAACCGGAGCTGATCGCGGCCGCTCTAGTCAGTGATTGTGTTTATACTGCAGCTGCGGCACGTTTCTGAACCGGCTCTCCGTGCTGCTTGGCTAAAAATAGTCTTTTGTGAGTTGGCACAGCATGGAGGACGGAACAAAACCTCGTCTGAGCCGTATCGCTGATCGTGGGCTGCTTTTTAAATGAACGTTTATTTATAAAACAAAATATCTTCATTGGCCATATTAGCCTACTTAATAGCATTAACACAGGCTTTACTCCTTTCAAACTTTATCTGGAATGTCACCGTTTCTGTCTGTCACTTCCCGATCAGGCGAACGATCACACACACACACACGAAATCATCTGCCTCATGAAAAAAATGTAGTTAATATTTGCATCATTTATGATTTATTTTATCCACCCGCGACCCACCCGCAAATAATCCGAATGCATTTTATTACCCGACCCGCGAATTATCCGCAGCGCACGTGGATATAGGAAAAAGCAAAATATGTTTGCTGCGTAAATCAGACGGACTTACTGAAAATGCAAATTCATTCTCTGCCAGCAGGAGGTGCTTTAAAGTGGGAGAAACAGAGGTTTCCCCGGTAACAGCTGTAGGCCTACACAAAGCAGCGCTGAGCTCACAAACTCTGCTTTATCAGGCACATAACATGAAAGATGAAATGAAAATAACTTCGAAAATTTTCTAAAGATAGTCTTCCTTCAGAAATACAGTGATATAAAAACACCCGCGCCTCGTTTTGATTTTTAAATGTGCAGTAAGTGCTCAAGTTTATTCAACGAATCCTTTTGGAAAATCGGTCGGTTTTGATATTGTGGCGAGCGCTACAAATAAATAAATGTATGGGAAACACATCCCACAGCACAACCACATGAGCCCAACTTCAGTCTACTCATCACCTTAACTTTAACTGCATTTGTAGCCAGTGCCATAGCCAGACTGATAAACAAACACAGACCGGAAGTTAACTTTGGGCCGGGCCAGGCGCATGCGCCTGATGAAACGTCTATATAAAGCTTGAAGCATCAGAATCAGCATCGGTATCGGCCGATCACCATGACAAGAAATCGGTACTCAGTATCGGCTGCAAAAATCCTGATCGGAGCACTGATACTCCTTTCTTTTCATCTCCTCATTTCTCACAAAATATTGTCTCTTCCTGTATCATCTCTTACATACTCTTACTTTCTCATTTCATGTCTCTTCTTGTCTCTATTCAACTGTTTTTGTCTTGTCTCACTACCTTTTCTTGCATGCTCTTTTCTTTCTCATAATCTCATCTTATCTTGTTCTGTATCTTCTTGTCTCTTCTCATCTCATCTTGTCTCTTTCGCTCACATGATCTAGTCTATTTTTGACTTGTTCCTTTTTTCGTTTCATATACTGTCTTCATTTCTCATCTTGTCTCTTCTCTTAAATACTCTCTCACATAATGTCTGCAAATCTCTTCTAGGGCTGCTCGATTATGGCAAAAAATCATAATCAATATTTATTTATTTTGGTCAATATTCTAATCACGATTATTTAATACAATTATTTGTGACCCATATGACCAAAACTTTATATGAGTGATTAATTTAAAGATAGCAATATATATCAAATATACATTTTCTATAAATAAGGTTGCTATGACATCTACATTTTAGATACCAGCGAAATTTCACAAATCTCAATACCAGCAGAATACTAAGGTAACATATGAGTTAAAAAAAAGTCCTCAAAAACTATTAATTAATAAACAGTTAGTAATACAATAAAACAAATAAGCAAAGGTCAAAAACAATAGAAAAAAAGATACAGATGAATCAAACATTCACATCAACATGTAAGAATTAAACTTGCTTTGCTTCTTATTAAAGCTACAAAAGTCCTTCAGTCAAGAGCAGTGAGTGATTCTCTATTTGTCTTTTGTTGTTTGATTAATATTACAGATGGCAGAAGGAATATTACCTGTTGTCGCTTTAAGAGCTCCAAAAGCTAAAAGTTCACTTTACATGTCGGTGTTCTGTTCCATGTCGGATTGCATGCAAAGAACATTGCAAGTTATCTTTCGTGTTTTTAAAAACACGAACAAATCTAATAAATATTAATAAATCAAGCACGTCTCATTTTGCGAAAATCACATTACATGATTTTACTGATTTGCATGTTAAGTTTGGGTTTTTTTTGGAGGAGCAAAAGTGCACCGGTGGAAAGGGGGGTGGAATGGGGCATAATAATCATTTTATCTCGATTATTGTATTTTCATAAAGCCAAAATTGAAATCAAGACTGCATTTCGATTAATTGAACAGCTCTAGTCTCTTCTCATCTCACATACTCTTCCTTTCTCATCTTGGCTAATTTCTCACAGTATTAAATCTTGTCTCTAATATGCTTGTCTCATCTCAAATATTGCTTTATCATACATGCTCATTTCTTTCTTATAATCTCTTTTTTTCTTATCTAGTATTTTCTCATCTTATCTCTTAGTGCTGGGCGGTATACCGGTTCATACTGAATACCGGTGTTTATCTCTTCTGTTTTCTACTTGTCTCATGTTTTACATACTCATACATCTGGTTTCTTTTCTAACATCTTTTGTCATCTCACTTATATACTCTTTTCTTCACACCAAGTCTCTTCTTATCTAATCTTCACTCTTCTTGTCTAATCTCATTCATTGCCTCATGCTATTTAATTTTGTCTCATCACATCACATTTTGTCTCATCTCATCTGCTCTGCTTTTATTTATTCTACTTGCATCTGTTAAATACACAGAACACACACACAAACAAACAGCATCTTTCCATAAAAATTCCATTGACTTTAAAAGCCTATTCATCCAGCAAGGGAATCTGGCTGGCTTTGACCCAAGGGCTGAAAGCTGGTGGAAGCCTTTGTAAGTAAGTGTTGCCTGCGAAATACACTCAGAAAGGGAACCAGGCCAAACAGGAAGTGGCAGCGTTAACCTAATTTCTGGGGAGGAAATGATTGGCCACTCCATGTGATTGGCTGTAATTTCATAGGCTTGCTGCATGAGAAAAATCGATGTGTTTGTGCACTAGCAGCAGGACACATTGAATACGCAGAAAGCCCATCCTACATCAACATCCCCACAGCAGAGCTCTTCACAGGAGAATGTTTCCATCTGATTGTGTGTCAACACACTGTATAGACAACATCAAAGTCCAGACTGGGATCCAGTAGGGTGCTTTATTGCCCTCAAACACAGTGTTCTTTTATCTCACTAGTTCCTATTCTGTGCTGTTTTTGTGGGAATGTGCCAGCCAGGTTCGATACAAGCTAAGCTTTGTCAACAGTGTCGCTGAAATACTGTGAAGTACTACAGAAAATCATTTAAACTTTTCATTTAGCTTTTAATGTCTACGGGACAATATGTTCTGGAGGGTTATTAAAGCAGAAATGGCATGCTTGTGTTTTTTAAAGTATTTGTGAAAATGAACATTAATTTTGTTCCAAACCTGTAGGACTTACCTTCTTCTGCAGAACACAAAAGATATTTTGAAAAATGTTGGTAACCAGTTTTGGTGGCCATTCACTTCCACTGAAGGAATGAATGAATGAATGAGTGAGAGGAGTGAGAGGAGTGAGTGAGTGAAGTGAGTGAGTGAGTGAGTGAGTGAGTGAGTGAGTGAGTGAGTGAGTGAGTGAGTGAGGTGAATGAACGAATGAGTGAGTGGAATGAATGAATGAATGAATGAAAATTCTCAAAATATATATTTTTTTGAGTTTCAACATTTGAGTTCCATAGGCTGCTAAATAAATAACTAACTAACTTATTTTTTTAAGTTTTTATATATATATATATATATATATATATATATATATATACTCTTTGATATCATCTGTGGCAAAAGCTTTTTTAAACTTACCAAATGCTGGGTTGTGAATTCTTGGCTTCATCTTTTTATTAGCTTTTATTATTTTACTGCTCTTGCAAACTGAGAAGACTTTCGATCTGGTCTCTTAAATTCTTTACAAACTGAGGGACACGTCTACAATATTCTCTGTGCATAATGTAGACATGCTGTCCATAGAGCTTGTACTGAACCCGGAACCTTCCTATAAAAGCAGACCAAAGTTGTTTGCTTTGGATGTGAATGACGCAGTTTGCCCTTGAGAGCCACATACTGGCTCAGACCTATTTGAACAGCCACTTGTTGCTATACTCTAGCTGATTGAAAAGAGAGAATGTGTGTGTGTGTGTGTGTGTGTGTGTCTCAAAGTGCAAAGAGGTATTTACTCTAAATGTATGTAAACCAGGCTTATTAAAGATGATTCACATAGTGGACAGTTAAAATCACAGCTAATTGGTCTCTCTCTGTTTCT
>NW_015552643.1:1188894-1189114 GCF_001515605.1 Sinocyclocheilus anshuiensis
GTGAGTGAGTGAGGGAAGTGAATGAACGAATGAGTGAGTGGAATGAATGAATGAATGAATGAAAATTCTCAAAATATATATTTTTTTGAGTTTCAACATTTGAGTTCCATAGGCTGCTAAATAAATAACTAACTAACTTATTTTTTTAAGTTTTTATATATATATATATATATATATATATATATATATATACTCTTTGATATCATCTGTGGCAAAAGCT
>NW_015552643.1:1189643-1198607 GCF_001515605.1 Sinocyclocheilus anshuiensis
TTTGTACTGAATCCAGAACCTTCCTATAAAAGCAGACCCGAGTTGTTTGCTTTGGATGTGAATGACGCAGTTTGCCCTTGAGAGCCACATACTGGCTCAGACCTATTTGAACAGCCACTTGTTGCTATGCTGTAGCCGATAGAAAAGAGAGCGAGTGTGTGTGTGTGTGTGTGTGTGTGTGTGGGTTTCAAAGTGCAAAGAGGTCTTTTCTCTAAATTTCTGTAAGCCAGGCTTATTAAAGATGATTCACATAGTGGACAGTGAAAATTGCAGCTAATTGGTCTCTCTCTGTTTCTTTTTCCAGCGTCTGATTCAGAGCAGGATGCTGCAGTGAAGTTGGAACAGGAGCGAGCTGAGATACTCGCCAAATATGAAAAGGTGAGAGAAAACAGCTGCCATTCACTCACCAGCCAAATACCCTCCAATCCACTTCCAAGAAAAACTGAAACACAGTAAACACATGCTCTGATCCAACCAGATACCTCCTTCCATCATAGTTCACAACCTGCAGTTTTCATCTGGAAGATTCTCTGTATTGTCATCTGTTTCTAAAACATTGTCTGTCAGATTTTTAGCAAACATTTCTGTTATGTTTCTGATTTAGAATGCCACCGAGGATAGGGCATCAATAGGGTGTTAGAATATGTTTTATTATAACAGCTGTCCTGTGAAACACCTGTTCTCACCGGCTGTCGTGTATATCACTCATGTTGGGAGGCCAACTTTTATCCTTAAGTCACGTCTGGCATTGTATCTTTCCAGACTTTCCAGAAGATACACTTGTTAAAATACATATTTGTCAAGTATGTAAGTTTACAGGAAAGAAAGTGGCACTAAAAGTAAAATGAAATCTTATATTGCATGAATGCAATAATGATCATGTGGTAATAGATATCAGCTCAGAACGTTATGACTTCCTGTGACTGTTGTAAGAGTAATGTGTGTTTTCACTAAAGGGTTTCGTGATTTTTTTCCTCATGAAATCTCTCGCGCGTGTCCGGTTTGTAAATTGATAGTTTAAATTAAGTGTAATCTGAGCTCTCATTAGGGGGCTCTAATTCTGTAACGTGTCTGTTAATTGGATTGTGATATGCTACCGTACACTGGGATTCGTCTCTTGACTCAGAAAGCATAACACCTATGCTCTTATGTTGTTTTTTTTTTTTTTTTACGCACATTTTTTCACCCTCTAAAATGCTAGTTTTACCCTTTAAATTGTTACATTTTTGCACTATTAGCTCCTAATGCCCTAAAATTTATAGTAGTTCGGCCAAAAATTTAAATTCTATTTTATTCTTTATTCTGTTTATTAAACAAAAAGCTATTTATTCACCTTCATGTTATTCAAAACGTATGCTTTTATTTCTGAAGAATAACTTTTTTTTGTTTTGTTTTTTTGTTTGGTTTGGTTTATTTATTTATTGGTTGGTTTAGTTTGTTTTTTGTTTGGTTTGTTTGTTTTGTTTTGTTGGTAACACTTTAGTATAGGGAACAATTTTCACTATTAACTAGTTTTGTTAGCATGCCTATTATTAATGTATTGGCTGTTTATTAGTACTTCTAAAGCACATATTCTGCATGACCATATTCTACATCCCTAATCCTACCCAATACCTAAACTTAACAACTACCTTACTAAGTATTAATAAGCAGCAAATTAGGAGTTTATTGAGGCAAAAGATGTAGTTGATGGTTTGTAAATAGCAAGAATTGGACCTTAAAAGAAAGTGTTTTGTTTGGTTTGGTTTGGGGTTTTTATTGTTGTTGTTGTTTTGTTTTTTGTTTGGTTTGGGTTCTTTTTTTTTTTTTTTTTTTTTTTTTTTTTTTTTTGTTTCGTTTTGTTCCTTTTTCTGTTTGGTTTGGATTTGTGTTTTGTGCATTGTTAATGAAAGTAAAAGAGGACTGGAGCTTTCAGGCTCCAGAATGAGCAAGCAAAACAGCATAAAAACAGTGCATGTATGATTCATGTAGAGATCGACCGATATATCGATTTACCGATATTTTTCCCGATATTTAAGCATTTTACCATAATCGGATATCGGTTTTGTAATATCGGATTCACCGATAAACGCCGCCATCTTGTGGGTGTTTTGAGAATTGAGGGCAGGATCACCATTGCAGCGCATCTGAGGGGAGACGAGACAACAACAACGGCATGGTGCAGGTACTTGATTTGCTGTAGTTAGTAAACTTGATTTAACATAACAGCCATTTATGCACAAATTAGATGCATTACATAAATGCCTGATATGAAGTTTATGCAGCTTGGCTCTAAGAAATAGAGACCAACTCACGGAGTCATGTAAAATAATCCGTCAAGTCCTGTCCCAATAAAGACGTAACTTTGCCTGAATTAAATATGCAGCCATGAATGAGCGCATGTTGGAAATAAAAGCACTGAATTGAATTCTCTCTCTGTTGTCTGCTTATCTTTAGTCGCGTGAAGTCGGAGTCACGTAGAAAATCCGTCAAGATCCTCTCCCAATAAAGACGTAACTTTGCATGAGTTAAATAATACAGCCATGAATGAGCGCATGTTGAAAATAAAAGCACTGAATTTAATTATCTCTCTGTTGTCTATGCTCATCGTTAGTCTCGTGAAGTCGGAGTCACGTAGGCAATCCGTCAAGTCCTCTCCCAATAAAAACGTAACTTTGCATGAGTTAAATAATACAGCCATGAATGAGCGCATGTTGGTAATGTCCACTTCGCAGGGCGCTTACAGTCAAATATAACAAACGTCTGAAGCAATAAGAGAAACATACAAAATGTGCAGAGCGGGGGTACGCGAGGACTAGAATCGAGAACTGCTGATCTAGCAGGGCAAAAACATTATTAATAATTCTGATATAACATTCCAGTTGAGAAATGCAATAAAATATGATGTTTTGTTTGTTATATTCCAGAGAATATTATTCAGTGAATTAACATTATCCAGTGAATTATTCTTCACTCTTAAGCCTATTAAACAGCTTATAAACCTACTAAAACTGTAGTTTAAAATGAAGTTGATATGAATCCTTTATTTATTTTCTCCATTTGAAAACATTAGACATATATTTTTCTTATTGTTAATATTAGTGTTGTTGCTGATGATGCTTTTTATAAATAAAATGTTTTTTTTTATTGTTGTAGTATGAAGATTAATTTTAACATGAATGACTGCTAATTTTCAACACTTAAAAAAAGGAAAAAACTAAGTTACGTATGTTCTTACTTCACCTAGTCATTTATTTACTTTATAACAGTAAATAAATATCGGTTCTGCATATCGGTTATCGGGCACACCAACATGCAAATAATTGGTATCGGTTATAAAAAATCAATATCGGTCGATCACTAGATTCATGTACTATATTTTTCAGAAGCCAAACAATATCTTCTACAGACTGAAATGTAAGTCTTTATTCACTAAAAGTCTCGTGAATTTTTATAGACATGCTAAGAAAAAGTTGAGATGTCTCATTCATGAAGAAATCGTTCACTTCAGTCTGATTTAACAAAAACAGTCTGAATCATTTGTTCATAGACTGAATCACTGAATTCAACTCACTGATTTATCCCCAGAGCGGTGTGTTTAAAGGGATGCATTTAGAGCCCAACTTCCTTCCCAACAGTAACAGTTGGATTGTCAGCACAATAAAACCCTCTCTGAGAAGATGTGTCCTAAAAGCATCGCATTTACAGCCATCAAAGCAGCGCATCTGCAACAAACTTTATTATGTATATCCTGGAACTCGTGCCACTGATGTTCATGTTGTTTAGGCTCTAGATGTGGGTGTTGTCACGTTTTCATGGAACATTTCAGAAGGAAGTAACAGAAGGGAAGTGTGAATGCCACTGAGCCAGGTAGTGATGTAATTTAATCATTGTTTAAATGTCAAATGTTATCCAATTATCAAATGTAAACTTGTTATTACATGTAATATTGTTCTTGTGAGGTCATTTTCTCAAGAGGGATAATTAAATGCAGAAAGACATGAGAAAAAACAGTGGAGGAGGGGGTACGTCCTTGGCGCGTGTCGCTGGCCGAAATATTTCCCACAGCCATGTCACTGTGACATGCTATCAGATTATCATATCCCACTGTAAATTTATGCCTGTGACACACACCAGAGGGTGAGACGGAGATAAATGATTGTGTGTGCATGTGCCCTTGATATGGCTTCCCTCTGTACCAGTTCATATTTTGTCTCCGATTCTCGGTTTCTTTCATACTCATTCTTTTTTATGGCTCCCACTCTTGTTCTCGCTTCTGCCGATTGATTCCGCCTGTTATTTTTCTCATTCTCCAGGCTTCCCAGATCTATTAAGACCTTCACATTTGCGTTACATTTAAATTTGCAAAGATTTTCTTGCCAACATGACAAAGTGCACATATTGCATATTGCATATATAGACAGTTAGTTATTGACCTGACAGGTTAATGGCTTTTGGGATGAATGATTTTGTCAGTGGGTAAAGTGCTTCACCTTTCTTGCATCTAAAATGTGACTCAAAAATTGTCATTAGTCAAAGTAGATGTGCATAGTGTACGCAAAGTGTTGAAAATGTCTATATTATGTATTTTTATGTATTTATTATTATTATTACTACTACTACCACCACTACTACTATTAATTTATTACCATATTTTGTCATAATTTTATTTATTTAGATTTATTTTATTTTTATACATTTATTTCACATAGTATACAATTTTAATATTGTCTATTTATCGGTTATCTATCAAAGTCATTGTTGGCTTATGATTAATTATAATTATGAATTTTAACATTGGTGTATGGCTGATGTCAACCTAATGAATGGACTGTACATATTTTATCTCGCCGCCTTGTTTTCATTGATAGGCATGGTTCTGCAGGTCAGTCTTTTTTTGCAAACGAAAATAGTTCCAAAAGCAGCCACACACTGGAACTGAAAGTGAAGAGGAGCGTCAGATTTCAATCCCCACTTAAAGTGAAGTAATCCGCACCAGCTCCTCTACAGAATCTTTTTTTATTTTCTGCTCATTAAAGACTGAAAATGTATACAAAACTAATTTTAATTGAAGTCTCTATGTCAAGCGGCTCAGATTTAACTGCACAAGTTTAACCTTAGAAAAAGTTTGTTTAGAAAAATGAAAAAAAAAAAAAAAGCTGTGCGTATGTGTGGTCAGAAACACGACTTGTGTGTCTTTCTACTTTCGTAAACACGCTGTTCTTACTCAAGGATGATCTGTTTCTGCCCTAGGCACCCCTCTCTCTTTATTTCTGCTGTTTGAATTGTTTATTTGTGTTATACTGAACCTGTCCACCCCTCATTACCTGCCCTAAATATGTATGAACAACAAATTCACAGATCAGTAGAGCCTTACGCTTTGAGAACTCAAGCCTACAGCAACTTCGCACGCACACATACACACTAAAACAGTGCCTCAACTGATGTGTACTCACAGCTTTGTGTTATTTGTGCTTTCAGGGTAAAGAAAGTGCGGAGGTGGAGCCGTGGGAGGAGGCCAATTTTGATCTGTATAAAGCGGTGGACCGCTTCGGATTCCTGCAGTAAGAAGCATGCATTATTCTGTTCTGTGAGATCTTACATGAGTGAGGAGATGCAGGTATTGGAGAAACCCAGCAGAGAGCTCAAAGTGTCTGAGCGTTCACTGTACACCCTTATCTTGGTGTCTGTCTGCTCCTTTGGCCTCTCCTGTCTTCTCAGTTCTACTCTCTTCTCGCCCTGGCAGGGAGGTTTGTGGCTTACCCAGGCCCCTTAAACAGCAGTGCACTATGCGATATTTATAGGGTGCCACATGTGTCTGGCAGATCATGACTCTATAATTGTAGGGGCAGAGAAACAGGAGGAAAGAAAAATGGATACAAAAAAAACAGTAGCTGAGAGAAAGAGACTGAAAAAGATTGAAAGATAAGTTACAAAACTGGAAAGGTTCAAGGAATTATATGCAGATGTGAGATAGGCAACACTTGCTCTGTATTTTATTTATTTTTGCTTTATTTTGCTTTGTTTTTTTGTTCCTGTGTTTTATTATTATTCATTTTGGTTTGTTCTTAAGTTTTTTGTTTGTTTGTTTTGATTTTTTTTTTTTTATTATTATTTTTGCTTTGTTTTACTTTGCTTTTTGTTCCTGTGTTTTATTATTGTTTTATTTTATTTTTTATCTGTATCTTAAGTTTTTTGTTTGTTTTGATTTGTTGTCTTTTGTTTTTAGGGTTTTTGTTTGTTTAATTCTAATATGTGTTTTGCTTTTTTGTTTTGATGTTTGTTTGCATTTTTATTTTATTTTTGTATGCATATATTTTTGCTCTGTTTTACTTTGCTTTTTGTTCTTGTGTATTAGTATTATTTATTTTTGTTTGTTCTGTATCTTAAGTTGTTTGTTTTGTTTTGATTTTTGTTTGCTTTTTTTCCTTTGATTTAATGTTTTTGCTTTATAAATACCATATGAACAAAGGGTCAGTAATTACACTGATTGAATTTTCACTAACTTTGAATTTGAATTAACATAGCTGCCTATGTAGTCAAAAAGGAAGCTCACTAGGGTTTGGAACAGAGCCTTAATGTCGTATCACGACTTCCCTGGGTTACCTCATGGATATCCCAGATCAGTTCCAAAATGGCTGCCATGGAAACAGTCATTTCCTGTTTGAGTAGCTGACTAAGATCTTGCACTTTGAACAGATTCAGGGCTGGGGGTCACGAGGGCATCATTACCAATAGTGATGTTTATTTATCCAGCGAGTGGACTTCCTGTGGAACAAAGTAATTCCTTTTTCAGTAATACATTTGACGATAAGATTTGACGTCAGCAACATAAACCAGTGTATGATTTATTGATGCGATTTCTCTCCCTGTACGGCCATCATGTTATGTGAACAGTGGGCAGACATTAGTGGCTATTTGAAACCATCTGTGAAACTCTGTGTGTCCAGTGGTGTGACTAAACACTTTTGTTTCAACAGAAGAGAATTGAGTTTAGTCCAAGTGTATATTTGCCTTCTTTAATCTGATGTGATTTGTCTTTCACAGTGAGGATGAGCTTCCAGTGTATGACGTAGTGGAGGAAAAGGTGAGTCAAGTGCTGTATTTGTGTCTGTGACACCAAAACTGTGATAAGTTTAAAGCCGACTTGATACTTTCATAGTGCATCCGTGAAAACCTCAGAGTGTTTTATCTGGAAAACTAGAGCAAATACATCAGTAGGATGAGAAAAATACTTTTAAATACAGTATAAATGTTTTATCAACCGTTTTTAACTAGGCAATAGAAAATATTGGAACAAACTACTCATCCATTATGATTTTTGCCCTAAGTAGAATTGACTGATTTCTATGGAAGCCCATTTCCGCCACTGAATAAAAAAAAAAAAGGTAACTGCGACTCCTTATCTCACAATTATGCCTTTTTTTCTTGCAATTGTGAGTTCATCTCGCAATTGTGACTTTTTTTCTCAGAATTGTGATACAAACCTGCAATTCTGACTTTTTTTCAGAATTGCATGATATTTACTCACAATTCTGAGAAAATATCAGTCTTCTGATCAGTCAGAAATCTCGCCCGACTGGAACGGTGCTTTACATTTCCAGGCTCTGGTGTTTCTAGTCACATTTACATATTTTCCGAGCCGACAACATAACGTGAAAATTATTAAAATGGTTTAAAAAAGCACATGGCGCCATAGTTTCATCACTTTACAGTGTCGCAATGATCCCATTTCCGCCACTGAATAAAAAAAAAAAGGTAACTGCGACTTCTTATCTCACAATTATGCCTTTTTTTCTTGCAATTGTGAGTTCATCTCGCAATTGTGACTTTTTTTTCTCAGAATTGTGATACAAACCTGCAATTCTGACTTTTTTTCAGAATTGCATGATATTTACTCACAATTCTGAGAAAATATCAGTCTTCTGATCAGTCAGAAATCTCGCCCGACTGGAACGGTGCTTTACATTTCCAGGCTCTGGTGTTTCTAGTCACATTTACATATTTTCCGAGCCGACAACATAACGTGAAAATTATTAAAATGGTTTAAAAAAGCACATGGCGCCATAGTTTCATCACTTTACAGTGTCGCAATGATCGTCTTTTTCAGAACCTGTCATAGTTTAATGAGTGGGAAGATGACATGAAATGAAGCGAGTTTAGCTGCATTGTAAACAGATGAGCACACATATGCATATACAGCTCCCGATCTGGGCGAAGTTCACAGGATTTTGACCACAGAATGATAAGAGCACACAATATTATTTAACACTCGGTATTTTAACTTAAGCGCTGCAAGCCATGCATACAGCACCAGACATAGACAGATTTTCTGGTACGCAAAACAAGTACTTTAAAGGAATTCCTTTAGATTATTGCCGTTACTGTGGCAGCCAACAGCAGCACAGCTTAACCCTGCGCACATTTTTGTATTTAGTTATATTGAAAAAGTTTCAATTCAGTCTACCTTTTTTACCCCGTTTTAACATGCATTTCTATGGAGACCAGCCGTAGCTGTCAGACAAGATGGTGGATAGCAGCGGCTGCACATAATATGTGTGTTCTGATTGGTCAGATCGCTTGTCAATCAAGCTCCCTGCGGAACGGTCAGTTGTGAGATATAAACTCGCAATTCTGAGAAAATATCAGTCTTTTTTCCCATCAGAACTGGACTTTATAAACTTGCAATTGCCAGTTTGTATCACGCAATTCTGAGAAAAAAGTCGCAATTACCTTTTTTTTTATTCAGTGGTGGAAACGGTCTTCCATAGATTTCAGCAGGGTTACAGTGGGTACGGAAAGTATTCAGACCCCCTTCAATTATTCACTCTTTGTTATATTGCAGCCATTTGCTAAAATCATTTAAGTTAATTTTTTTTCCTCATTAATGTACACACAGCACCCCACATTGACAGAAAAACACAGAATCGTTGACATTTTTGCAGATTTATTAAAAAAGAAAAACTGAAATATCACATGGTCCTA
>NW_015552643.1:1198618-1204082 GCF_001515605.1 Sinocyclocheilus anshuiensis
TTAGCAAATGGCTGCAATATAACAAAGAGTGAAAAATTTAAGGGGGTCTGAATACTTTCCGTACCCACTGTATGTTTTGTAATTTATCACAGTTAATCACCTTATTTCCTGTGTAGAATGGCAGAATATATAATATATAAAATAAATGCATGTCATTGGATTAGTTGCATTAATTGTAAAGAAAGTTAGGGCACCTGTCTGAACTTGAGCAGAATGGACTTCATACTTCTACTAAAAATCCCTTTGTTACCAGCTGGTTAAACGTAAATGCAAAAATGACTCCAAAAAGTGACTTAAATTGAAATTTGTGACCCTGGACCACAAAACCAGTCTTAAGTCGCTTGGGTATACAGGTGCATCTCAATAAATTAGAATGTCGTGGAAAAGTTCATTTATTTCAGTAATTCAACTCAAAATATTGTCCCATCCTAACAAACCATACATCAATGGAGAGCTTATTTGTTCAGCTTTCAGATGATGCATAAGTCTCAATTTCGAGAAATTGACCCTTATTATTATTTTGTGGTCCAGGGTCACATTTTAATTTCTTGATCACACATTTTTCATGACAGAAAGCACTTAAAGTGTGATGTTGTAACGTAATAATGATGTCTAAATTGGAGAAACCGAGTCCTCAGAGGCCATTATGTTCATGTAGAAGAAAAAGCAGAGCAGATATTCAAAAGGACTTTTTTTGGGGTTACGTCCTAAATTTTAATATGGCTGTTCTAATATTGCATTCTAGATCTCACTGAAATCCATTTTCATTAAAGTCCACCTAGTATTGCTTTAGATTAAACATTTAGGTGTGTTTTTGTCTCTTTTGTTTAATTTATTGTACCGTGTGTTTGCACTCTGTCTGCTTAGCAAAAACATCTGGAAGTGGAGAGAACGACAAAATGGCTGAAAATGTTGAAGAGCTGGGAGAAATACAAGAACAGTGACAAGGTGCGTGTCCTTCATAAACAGACTGTAACTCTCTGAAGGACTTTGAGAAAGGCAGATTCTCAGTCTTTCATCTTGTGTGTGTAAATGGCTAAAGTTCCCTTTGGCTGTCTCTGTCCTGTGTATTGGGTGTCATTGGACCGTTCCCCTAAGAAAACAACTGTCCTGTTTCTATTCGTCTATGTGTTTGGACATTTTCAGGCAGCTGTTAGTGTGTTAAATTGCATTTCTGTCCATTAACAGTGTCTAGTGTGAAATGAGAAATCTTCATAATTGCCTGAGGTGGAGCGTGACAGTTGTGCAGTTTATTACTCTGAGTAGAACTAATTATTACTTCTTATTATTAGTCCAATTAGTTTGATTAGACTGTCACACTGCGTCTGAACTAAATGAGCATAAGCAGCATGCTGCAATGCATCAAAAGCACAACAAAACTGTCAAAAAATTTTTTTTACTGCATAGCTACTCCAGCCATTTTGTTTTTACGCATCCATCAGAAATGAAACTTCAGATTGCAAATATCTGTGTGGATTGATTGCTATGAATATATTTAAAGCTGCAGTCCGTAACTTTTGGCGCTCTAGCGGTTAATAAACAGAACTGCGTGCATCTTCCGGAAGCACATTGTAGCCGGAGCTACTTCTTTCTGTTTATGTCTATGATGAATCACACAGGTACTTGGCTACGCCACAGCGGTACCTACCCGAACCAGTCTAAAATAGTCAGAATATAAACACTTATTATAGGTGTACCGTAGTGATTCAGGACAAGCCAAAAACACGGTTTGGAAAATGGATGGTGTACTTGCTTATTATAAAAATTTTGTACATTTTGAACACAAAAAAAGTTACGGACTGCAGCTTTATGTAACCTCGTTACCATGCAAAACGTTTGTGATATTTTATAAATGTTGATTTAAAAAAAAATAACTATTGTGAAATGATGCCATTTCTATTAACCGATGTCATGCAACTAAATGTTATGCAACTTTTTTCGTCTCGTGATAAGTCATGGAAGCGGATGTTCATGATCATGTGATCGACAAATGATCATGTGGCTTTTACGTACCCCAGATGACCTGTAAATGCGGAAAAACTGTTTAAATTGCAGTTTTGTGAAATATTCCTTTTTCGAATTGCCCTAAAAGCCACCTAAAGCGAGCGTAAAAACATTTTTTGCGATATATGGGAGTTTTTGCGAAATTTACGTGTTTCCATTGAGCGTATATTCAATATACAATTTTAATGTGCACAATTTGAGGGGTAATAGAAATGCAGCTAGTGACACATTTTATTGTTGATAAAGTTTAGCTCAAGCTCAAACCTGATTGGCCGATTGTTAGTGAACATTCAGAGGTCTGCTTCAGCACTTACAGTGTTGAAAACCTCAAGCTAACATCGGCTGCTTACGGTGTCATTCAAAGCCCTCTTTTTGCAAAAAATGATTGATGACATTACATTCATAGACATGATTTCGTCAACAATGGAAATGCATACCATAATAAGCCATAGAGACTCATGACAGTGGCCAGGATTTGCATGTAGACGAAAGTGATTTGAAGTGATCTGCGCTTTTGTTTGTATGTTTGTTTTTTGTTTTGTTTTTGTGTTTTGTTTTTCCTCTGGCATTCAGGATAGATTGGGGTGACCTCAGATCACTTTAACCACTCTACCACCAAATGTGTCATTCCAGACACGTCCCACCTAGTTCATGTCCTGTTTGAGCTTCAGCTGTCTAGCTCACGCTATCATTGATGTTTCGCCTATTTCACTGTTTTTCAGTATTTGGCCCATGCTCCAAGTCTTGCAATTTTAAGATGGTGTCCATTTGAAATGTACTACTAATTTTCTTGAATTGTTCGTATGCGAAACAGTTCATCCAGATAAATATACAAATATTTTGTATGTTTTGGCATTATTTAGTTGTGTTGTTTAACCATCTATATGGTTTTATAATCGATACAGCAGGGATTCTCAAACATTTTTGTCAGCTAAACCCATTTGACCTAAAATGTTTACTTGATTTACCCCATGAGATTTTACGTTAATATTACAGTAATTTAATGACAAATTTGCATGTTCACAGTTTTTCGATGTCCGTTAATGACATGCAGTTAAATATTTTTCTTCCCTTTTTTTTTTTTTTTACATTTATTGATTTATTTCAATTTTACATTTTTATAATTAAATTATTAGTTTATATAAATCCACTTTGGGATACCCTGCTACATAGTTTCGATCTGCAGGTTTGTTTGGGTTCTGATTTCACTGTACTGCAAACACTCACTCTAAAGACATGTTGTTCAAAGAGTTTTTTTTCTTTTCTTGTAGAACAGATGGAGTCATTGACTTCTTACATGTCTGCAATTACAAAACCAATCCCCGTCAACAAACACACTTAAACACACAAGCAAACACACACAGACACCTGCCGATTTGTAATGTCTCGTTTTATTCAAATAAACAAACTTATCTTAATTGCCTCATTTTGCTGAGAATAGAGGCAGAAACACACACACAGTCATTAGGTTTGTGGCTGTGGGATATGTGCCCACTGCTGTCTTTCAATAATCAGTTCCTCAAGAGCCTCCCGAAGATTATTAATAATATTGTTGTTACCATTATAGTAAGTGAACTACTCAGCAGCCATCAATTCACACACACATACACACATGGATTGGCCCTGAGGGCAGAAGAGACGTTCAGGAAATCACTTAGCAGCAGTAATGTGGACAGATGAGTGCAGGAAACGGAAGAGTGTTCATTCCTCTCTTTCACCTCTCAACCCCTCCACAGTCGTACATCTCTCTCTCTCTCTTCCTCTCTCTGTTCCAGCGGGTGAGTTTAATTGTAGCTGAGAGACGATTCACGCCGGCCATTAGCTTTTGTGGTTTCAGCATTTTGCTTTTGTGCTTTTAATCTGCCCTCTGATGGGAGTTTAATCTTTACTGACTGCAAAATTACCTGTGAGAGACACAGACACACAGATGTATTCAATTACTCTGCTATTGAATGTGTTTAGACAGTGTGATTATCCATATTGAGCGTGTCCTAATAACCAGGCCAGCAGTATCTGTGGCCACATCATTGAAGTTATATTATATACTGTGCATATATACCGCCCCCCATAGTAAAATATACAAATATTATAGAAAATAGTATACAAAAAAAGTTATTTTAAATTGTAGAAATATTTCAGAATATCACTGTTTTTACTGTATTTTTGATCACCAGTCTTGGTGAGCGTAAGATGCTTCTTTCACAAACATTAAAAACAATATTTATTTTTTATTCATGACTACAATGTGTTCACTCACATAGTTGAGGTTTAGAGATTTCTTGAATTCTAATCGTGCTTTTTTGCGTTTGTGTAGCTGGTGAGGAGGATCTATAAGGGAATTCCGCTGCAGCTCAGAGGTCAGGTTTGGTGTTTGCTGCTCGACATCCCCAAAATCAAGGAGGAGAAAAAGGACTTCTATGAGGTAAATGCAGCTTCTCCATTCCAGCATAGTCATGGCTTTTTTCAGAGCTAGTTTATTCCACAGAAATGTGTGTGTGTGTGTGTGTGTGTGTGTGTGTGTGTGTGTGAAAGAGAGAGGCAATCACAAACTCTTTGCTTAAATATGACTTTCCAAAATAGCCAACCCCTGAGGTTTGCAATGTAACACTTATGTGGTTTGACACACACACCACAGAGGGAAATATCACTCCAAATGGACAATAGCAGCTTTACTAAAGCCCTGCAGCATCCAACTGGACAGAAAACATGATTTGCATCCTGCATTCCCTTTAAACTGAAGGTGTTTGTGTGGCAGAAATCATGCTGTGGTCTGTGAGCGTGTCGTTAGATGCATTTGTGGCCTGCAGAGTGTTGACTATATAGTTAGTAATATTTATTATGAACTCCATGAACTGTCTCTTTCTTTCCCCAGAAACTGAAGATCAGAGCCAGGGGTTTGTCTCCAGATGTCCGTCAGATTGATCTGGATGTGAATCGTACATACAGAGATCACATCATGTTCATGCACCGCTATGATGTCAAGTGAGCATCCAAACACAAACACCAACAAAACACACACACACACGCACACACAGGAGGTTTAAATGCTGCTGGCCACAATGGGCAATGCCAGCTGAACAGTAGAGCCCCTTGGCCTCTTTGTGAATATAGCATGAGCTGACCACTGAGTGCTCCAGGCCCCTCACCACATTGCATCTAGGCCTCTTGGCACGAACAGCACAAGCTGCCCACTATATAGGGTACCTAGGTCATCCTGCAAGCTGACCTCTAAGCTCTTGGGCCCTTTGGCACTTAATGCTTAAGATGATCACTGAGTCTTAATTTTAACATGCATGACAAAATGTACAGCAATATAATGCATCTATGCGACTTCTTCACAACTTTTTTTTTTATTATAGGCAATGTTTTATTTATGTATTTGTTTGTTTGTTTTGTTGTGTGTGTGTGTGTGTGTGTGTGTGTGTGTGTGTGTGAGTGTGTGAGTGATTGTGAGTGTGTG
>NW_015552643.1:1204245-1221883 GCF_001515605.1 Sinocyclocheilus anshuiensis
CCAACCAATATCCATTATATTACAGAAATAAAATAAACAAATTATTTGCTTCAATTAGAGGCTAAGTTTATTTCTTTGTTTGTTTTTTTGTGTGTTTTTTTTATTCTCAGGTCGAGAATCCAAACGTTTTGTTTTTTTGTTTTTATTCTGAACAAGTTATTGAAGTATTCAAACATTTAGTGTTTTGTTGATTTGTTTTAGTTGAAATTTGTTTGGTTTAGTTTTGTTTTGATTTATTTTATTTTTATGTATTCTGAAGAATTAATTCAGTTAAATATCCAACCATTTAATAGCAAATTGTGGTGTTTTATCAGGCTTTAATATTGAATTGCTTTACTGATGGAGGCTTTTTTATGTAGGGCTTTAATCTGTGTCTGTGTAAAATACATTTTTTATTTCTCCTCGGAGATGCTTCCATTTCTCATGGCCATAAAGCTGCTACATTTAACCAGCATGTGAAATGGAAAAGTTGAGAACGCAATGGAGAGAGAGAGAGAAACGCCCACACCCCACCATTTCTCTTCGAGTTATTGGTGTATTGAATTGTGACAGAGCTAAAGCGCCCATATTGACTGATGTGACATTTACCTGTGGAGATTTGAAAGGGTCAGATCATTATTACAGTGTGGCCTTAGACATCCATAAGAACAAAAAAAAAGCAATGAACAACATGCAAAAATGTGCTAAACCTAATGACCCATGACATATGAAGCAGAAAAACAGAATTGATTATTTGACCATGATAGTTTTGTGTGTGCTTGTGTGTTTCAGACAGCAGGATCTGTTTCATGTGCTCACAGCATATTCTGTATATAACACGGTGAGTAAAATATGCCCACAAATATTGCCATGTTGATTCCAGTTGACGTCACAATACTGAATTAAAATGCTACCTCAGTAGCAATCATTTTTATGAGTATGTGCATGCGCTTGATTTATGTGTGGAAAGAACCTGCACACTATGGATTCTCTCTCTTCTGTGTGTGTGTGTGTGTGTGTGTAGGAGGTGGGCTATTGTCAGGGCATGAGTCAGATCACTGCTCTGTTACTCATCTATATGAATGAGGAAGATGCTTTCTGGGCATTGGTCAAACTGCTGTCTGGACAGAAACACGCCATGCATGGTACACACACACACTTTTACTCATTCTAGAACAGTGGTGTTCAACTGGTGTTGAGTAGTAGTAGTTGTTGTAATAACGGTGTCCGCGGGGTCTTAAAAAGTATTAAAAGTTGATCAATCAATTTAGAGAAAATTAAGGCCCTTAATAAGTATTAAAGTCTTAAATGCCATTTTCCAAGGTATTAAATCTTGTATCATCTTTTCATTATGTATATTTGTCCGAATAGTGGGGTTCTGTGTAGTTTATTTATAGACGTCATGTGTTACGGCGCTCACTGACTGACTGCGCTCTTTAAATGCGTGATAGCGCGGGGCTTGTTGATCCCGCTCTCGCTGAATTTCTAACCATTACCGCATGCTCCCATCCGCTCCCGAGATTTTTGTGTCTGCTCCCGCAAACATTCCGATTGTATATAATTTTTGCGCAACAGGGCACCGCTATCAATATGTGGGGTATTTGTACTTATCTTACGATAAAAGATATTTGTCAATGAGCTCGGGATCTGTTGAGGAGCAAATCCTCCAACATCTTGTCAGTTATCTCTCCTTACTTTTGACCCATGATCAGTCAGATCTGACTTCTGCAGCTCGTGTTGGATGCAGGGTTGTTGTTGTTTTTTTCCTATCTCTCTTTACTTTTGACCCCGTGATCAGTCAAATCTGACTTCTGCAGCTGGTGTTGGATGCAGGGTTGTTGTTTTTTTTCACACGGAATTGGGCTGCTTTTAAACTGTTGCCATGGGTTGATTTTCCCCAGTGGGTTAAAGGTTTGAAATATTGCATAAAATACAAATGTTTTGGGCCACACTAGTAGGAAGCATTTGAGCTATGTTTATGATAAATGTGCATAAAAGTGACTGTAAAATATGTATTTTAGGGATGGAAATTACATTTTTATATTTGGGATATGGTAATTGCGCTACTTTGGGCTGGTTTTTTTACTGGCATGGGCTTGGGATGTACAATTAAAATGATGTAATAGTTGTGATCATTATTTTACCTTCCATAATCATACAGACACGATCAGGTGCAGTACTGACACTCTGTCAAGTCTGCATCAAATCAAGCACTCTGTAATCACAGGTAAACAGGTCTGATCAGTCAGATGTTTGTCATGAGAAGTGTTCCACAAAACAGCTATGGTTTGCAGACAGGTATAAGTGTTGATGTGACAAATACATCTTTTGAATATACCGTGTGAACTCATTGTCCCGTTAGCTCGGAGAGCTTTATTTTCCCTCCTCAATAAGTTTTGTCAGTTTTGTTTATTGGTCTAATTCTTGCTTCTTGGGTTGCATTGGTTAGTCACTCAATTAATTATCTTGTGCTTCGTTACCCCTTCTGAATTATGTTGTATTGATAAGGAGTTATCACAAAGTAAGTCTGTTTAGTTGTGCTATCTTACAATCAATATATAGTAAATGTAAGTTAAAGTGTCGCCGATGTAACCGGTTAAAACTTGGACTGGCAATGAGATCTTAAAATGTATGGAAAGAGTCTTAAAAAAGGTCGTAAAAGGTATTAAATTTAACTCCATGATTCCTGTATATACCCTGAATAATAATAATAATAATAGATATTTAGAAATGGCAAAATGCAAGTTTTATAAGGGAAAAGAAAATGCTTGCTTTATTAGTATGATTATTCATTTTTTATAAATTGAGATGGTGATTTATTTAATTAAATAAATATATGAAATGAGCTATGCAGTTCGTAGTATCATTAATTCATTTGTATTTCACATTTTTATTTACTGTGTTGAGTCACCACTTGATGTCCAAAGCAAAATGAGCAAAACCACTGAGCTACAAACATTCATTTCATGTTCTGTATATTGCAAACATGCACTTCACATATGATTTTTGTTCTAAATTGAAAAATGTTGTGTTTGTCTAGGTTTCTTTATACCAGGGTTCCCTAAACTCATGCGCTTCCAGGAGCATCATGACTGGATCCTGCAGAAGATGATGCCTAAGCTCAAACAACATCTAGTAAGACACAAACGCCTCCAAAACATCATGTACTACATTCAAAACGTGGGACATCTGAACTTTAAACCACTTCACTTGTAATACTTCACGGTACACATTACTTGCATCTAAGACTTTTTTAATAGTGTTGATATTAATTTTGTCCTGCGTGTCCTAAATTCAAATTTTCACAATGTCTGAAAAGCTTCATATCCAGTCTTATTTTTGCCCTATATTCCATAATTTCTGGCCTGTAATCTTTATTTGTCAGCATAATGGTGTCTTTTTTCAAATAAACTCGAGCAGCTGGCCAACGCTGAGCGCTGATGTAACAAAGAATTCACAAAGAAATGTCAGCCTGGGATTCATTAAAGGGCAGAGTAATTAATAAAAGGCAATATTAATAAATAATGTGATGGATTAATTAATGAATTATTTGTGTGAGAGAGACAGTCTTTGATGTGAATGGATTAGAAAGAGGATAAAAGAGCTAACGATAAGCTCTCACTCAATAAAGTGAGAGTGTGTGTGTGTGTGAGAGAGAGAGAGAGAGAGAGAGAGAGAGAGAGAGAGAGAGAGAACATATGGCTTTGTTCCAAATAGTATGCAGTACAACCATAGTACTTGCACTGTTTTTGCAGTATGTACACTGTGCACAATATGTGAATCTTCTGCATGCATAGGATACCTGGATGACCTACATTTGCAGTATATAGCTATAAAGCTCACAGTGTGCTCTTAGTTTTAGAATGATGAACAAGTAGCATGTTTTTCCCCTTAATTATTTGATCGCATTGCCAAAAGCCAAAAGTTACTCTTTTTTTTTTTTACATATAAGATTATAAGGAAATGTATATACATATATATGTATATATAATTGCATTTTTTTTTCACATAGTTTAAAATAAGTACATAATGTGGCATATGTAGTACACTAGTATGTAGCCTATAGTGTATATATATATGTGTGAATGAATAAAATGTGTTTTTTATGTGTGTTTTGATGTAATTCCCATACAATACCTGTCCCTTTGCTGCCCTCTACAGGATAATCAAGAGGTGTACACCAGCCTGTACACTATGAAATGGTTTTTTCAGTGTTTCTTGGATCGGGTATGCACTCTTTAAATGTTATTTCAGTAAATCCAAGCATATTATTATGTTGCATTATTATCTGTTGTTCATTGTGAATCCTTACTAATTTGACTGCATTAATGTGTGTTTTATTGAATAGACTCCATTCACACTTACATTGAGAATATGGGACATCTATATTCTGGAAGGAGAGCGAGTTCTGACTGCAATGTCCTACACCATCCTCAAACTCCACAAAAGTAATAACTCCGATATTATACAGATAAATACAGATTATTCATAAATACAAATGGATGATCAATGTGCAAAATAAACCCTGAAAGGACTTGATCAGGATAGACTATAATAATTGTAATTAGCTATAATTAGTGTATGATTCTTCTTAGAATTCAGAGACTTTGAGTTTCCCATTCTAGTTGTAACTACTTGTATGCTCATCGCTCTATGTGTGTTTGTGTGTTAGAAACCCTCTTGAAGTTGTCCATGGAGGAGCTTGTAAAGTTTCTGCAGGTGACTCTGTCAAAGGATTTCTTTTTTGAGGATGACTTTGTGATAGAGCAGCTTCAACACTCCATGTCTGAACTCAGACGATCTAAACTGGATCTGCCACTTCCAGGTACTTTAAACACACACATGCACTGAAATCATAAAATGGGCTGTGTGTCACCACCCATAGAGGGACACATCCTACTGCACACACCGTCTCCTGGTAATCTCTGACTCTGTTCCTTTATCTCATGCACAAACACACACACACAGAGACACTCATTCACTGCTGCTATGTACTGTTTGTCTAATCTGCATTCTCTCCCTTTCGCTTCAAACATAGCCCCTGCTTACACTAGTGGGTCTGGGAAAGGGGGGCGCCAACCCTCCTACAAAACCAACCGGTGGGCAAAAACGCACTGACTACTTTATCTGTCAATCAACCAACCATTCGTTCGTGTACCCCCACTACACACACGTCCCTTTCCCCTCGTTTGTTTCTCTGTCTTTCACAAAACCTGGATTTTGGGGGGGGTTCATTTATTTCAAATGTTTGTTTCGGGAATGTCACAAAAATGTGCTGTGGGATACTGTATGTTAGAAACATGTAAAAGGACAGTTATAATGGATACATTTAACTTAAGCAAATAAAAAACACACTTGTCAGTAGATAAAAGTGTCCAAAATTAACTTTTTGCCACATCTGCCAGTGGCAAATTAATTAAGTAGATGATGAGAATCGAGAACCCATAGATATTTCTTATTGCCCTTGAAACTTTTTTTTTTTTTTTATATATATATATATATATATATAGGGGCTGGGCAATATAGCTAAAAAATGTATCAACGATATAATGTTTCATATCGTTCGGTATTGATAATTATTGACATTTTTTTATAACCTTTTTTAAAACAAAGAGCAATAGATTTTTTTTTTTACATTTAACCACTGTATTTTTAAATTAACTCAATTTATTGAGACAAACAACAAATATTTTTTTGTTTTAACAGTCAAAAACAAAATAAAAATTAAACAAATATCTAATTTCTAATGTTTTATATGCAGATTAAATAGGTTAAACTTTTGGCTTGTCTCCCGAGGCCACAGGAGGGCGCAATGAGCAAAATAATGCAGCACATTGAATTGTCAACTTAAGTAACTGTCTATAAAAAAAAAAAGTGCATTAAGTCTAAAAGAACTCATATAAATCAAATATAATTTTGTAAATTGCATAACCAATTATGAACAAAACAGCATCACGTATTTATGCATTGCTTAATACAAAGAGCCGAATCGCCCATCACACAAATTGCCTTATAAAAACATATGAGACGCAGTGAAAAGGAAAAAACCTCCACACAAATGTGTGACGTGTTTTCTAAAAGTTGAAACTGTTTTAACTTTGCATGGCTTTCTATACATCCCTTGTGTGAGACGCAAGTGCAGCAGTCATATTTATCCATCTAAAAAATGCGCTGAATATGCGTTCTGTGTGAATTGCTTGGTTTCGGTTTTTGTGTGAATGGCTTGGTTTCGGTTTTAACCTAATCAAGATCTTTCCCGCATTGAGCTTCTATGTTTCTCTAATATTTTGAATGAATAACGCAGCAACTGCGCGTCTCGTGGGCTAGACTAACAAAACATTAAACTACAACGTCACTTACATCATCATCACCGCATATCGTGCTCCACTGATGACGCTGCACATCTAATGTTGGATTGTACTATTTTTGCATTCAAATGCAACTGTTTATTTTAAATTCGACTAATATTAATTCTTTACTCACAATCTCCTCATCACAGGCAGGCACAGCACTCATGTTCGTGTTTGTGTGTGCTGTCTGCGTCACTCATAGCACGTGCCTATATCGTGCACTATATCGAACATTTTTTATATCGTTATCGAAGAAGGTGTACCATCGATACCGTTTTATCGCCCAGGCCTACTACATCGTCATAGTTGCTCTCCCAACACAAAGACTGTTAATAATAATAATAATAATTGTTTCCAAAGATACCTAATGTTGGCCAGGCATGTGTCCTTCATGAAAAAAGTCCCAGTATGTGACAAACTTGTGATATAAAAATAATCTAAGCTGACAGAAAAGCTGATAATAAATGCACTTAGATTTAATTCACTGCCAAAAATGAGCAATAAAAATATTTTTAACATGGGTATTTTTGTATGATAGAGTATTGTATCATTAGCTTAGCAACATGCTAAATATTGAAATCAATTCTGAGTCAAGTCTTCTGTTCGATTTGCATGAGAAACCATGAACAACGAGTCTTGATTTAAACCGTACATGCCATTCATTTGGTCAGCTTGGCAAATCTTAATTTTGGACCCAACATATGAAAACCAGCACCTTTGGAAGTGTTCACGGGTTTGTGTGTCTTTGACGTTTGCGTTCCTCAAGCCCCTTCTCAATGCACACCAATATCCGCTCTAACCATCAGTATCTGTTTGTAAACGTTCATCATTCCCTTGACGTTTTCTTCAGTTTCCTTCACTGCGAACGTGAATATTGTGCACATGCTGTGTGTTCCAAAATGTTACCTAACACATTTTTTCTCCACGTGGTTTATGTGTTCACAGTCAGTCTTGAACTGTAAGTGTTGTGATAATATTTTCATTTATATTTTTAGCTTTTTGACTCCTCAGTGTTCCCAATCTGAGCTTTGATTTGACACCAGCCGTGGATGTTTGTGGTTTGATTTTATTTGAACGAAGTGTCGACTGTAACTCTTGTTTTATTTGGCAGTTTGGTTCTTCTAAAAGACATTCAGCTGCACGAGTCTTGCACTTCAGTGTTTGTTTATATTCTGATGGTTTAAAGCAGGGGTCTCCAAACTCGGTCCTGGAGGGCCAGTGTCCTGCAGAGTTTAGCTACAATTTCCCTCAACACACCTGCCTATAAGTTTCTAGCATGCCTAGTACCTTGGCTGTATCCGAAATTGCCCCCTATACCCTCATTCACTATTCCCTATAGGTCACTAATTTAGCTTACTTGAAGGAGTAAATGAAAATGAGCGAGTGAATTCAGACACTGAGTCAAGTCAAGTCACCTTTATTTATATAGCGCTTTTAACAATACAGATTGAGTGCACCGGAAGGACTGCTGCTTCTGCATAGTTTGTGCTCGCTGTTTAATAATAATTTAAACTGGGAAACTGGCAGCTCCAGTAGGAAGATTAAACGATTTATCTTGAACTCTGTCATGGAAATCATGTACAGTATAAACCCTAGTTAATTTAAAAACCCAATTCAATAATCAATTTACAATTAATTTATTCCTGTATTAATTACACTGTATTATGCCGTGGATGAGTCCTATGTAAAATGAATGGATGATTCTGCTGCAGGCGCCATCTTCTGGCGAGGTGCGGCAATTTATTCGGCACTCGACTCTCACAGTGCATTATGGGTATTCTCTAGCCATTGAGCATGCAATGGTTGTACACTCGCTTTTGCGGTGCATTGTGGGATTGAATGAGTGCACTCAAGAACGTCCACTATGGTTTCGGACACCACTACAAACGGCTGTCCCCTAAAATAGTGCCCTTGATAGTGCCCTATTTGGGGGCGATTTCGGAAACAGGCCTTGATTAGCTGGTTCAGGTGTGTTTAATTAGGGTTGGAGCCAAAATCTGCAGGACACTGTCCCTTCAGCACCGAGTTTGAAAACCCCTGGTTTAAAGACTCCATGAAATGCGGTTTTCCGGAAGAGAGCTATTGGTCAGAAATTTGTATGTGCAAGAGGAGTCATCAATGTTTTGATCTGTTTCAAATGAAAAGAGAGATTGCAAATTTTGAATGCAGATAAAGTTCGTATAAAGTTTCAGTTTCATGGGGTCTTTAATACTTGGCATTTCTGTCCAAATGTTAGCACTAATTGGTTGTTCCTCTATCACTTGTGCAGGTAAGGAGGATGAGTTTCCTAAGAAACCATTAGGTCAACTTCCTCCTGAGCCTCCAGGATTTGCGAATCATGTGGCTAATGGGCAGCCGGTCGGGAAGACAGTTGAGGGACTTCCCCCTCGTGGTTCGAGCCCTGCCGCAAGCGTCAGTAAACAAGCAGAGTCTGGTCCCGTCACTGATGGAACACCAGAGAAGTACCAAGAAAGTCGGCCACCCAGCTCCCTGGACAAGGTGCCTCATCCAGACAAAAGGGAGAGGGATGGACGAGGTGTGGACACTCAAAAGGAACGGGTCCCAACCCACAGCAGAGCAACAGCTGGTGGGAAGGTGCTGACCCAGAGCCAGGCGAATCACAACTCCAATGCTAGATCCAGCATGCGCAGGGACATTGGACCTCGTTGGGTCAAGCCTTCGGAGGGCAAACTGGAAGCAGTCAAGGCTGCAGCACTTCGGGAAAGCCAGTTGAGTCTAACTATGGGTGCTCCACCCTCGCCCAGCTCCCCAAATCCAGAGGAGGCCACCGGGGCACAGCGCCAACCCCGTTCACGAGCATTTGTTCCGGGCTCCAACCGCGCATCCAACGCCTCGCAATACGACAATGTCCCAGGACCAGATGGAGAGGTTATGGAGATTATAGAGCTTGAGAAACCGCCCTCTCGCCCCCCCTCCCGACCATATGTCGGACCTTCTTTGAGACAGGGCAGTCCCACCCGTCCCCCTAGTGATGGAACTGGCGTCTCTCCCTTTAGAATGCCTAAACAGAGCAAACCAGAACCCCGTGCACCTTTGCACTACCCACCCGGCATGACTCCTGTCTACTCTACCTACGTTTCAGATTCTCGGTCCGAGGACAGACTATACGGCCAGCCGTACACTGAGCAAATTTACGCAACTACGGGACGTGGCTCATCTAACCCTTCGCCAGAGAAAACACTGATGAACAACAGCTACTTAACCTACCGACGGCCACCCCCAAACATGCCCCCTCTCAGGATTGCTCCTGCCGAGCTTTTGTCCCAGATAGACAGTGTTGGCGAGGGCGGGTATTACATGCGACAACCCACCCGACTGATGGGCTCTCCTGCTTACCCGCCCACAGAACTGCGTTATGAGATGCACAGACGGAGAGAGGGCTGGTATGGGGACATGGAGGCGGGGCCTCCGCGATCTCCTGTGGGCCTACCTCGATCTCCCAGCTTCCAGAAAGCTCAGCTCTCTCCCATTCACCCCGTTCAGGAGTTTAACTTTGCTCCTGCAAATATCTCGGACGCTGTGCTCCATTTCAGAGGGCCCTACCAAGAGCACTCCGGCAGACAACAGCTCCCCCCGCTGTTTGGAGGAACGCACTACAGGCAGACGCAGGATGCCTTTGCAATGCAGGAGTCCATGCTGCTCTAAGAGGGACTGAGATAGAGGGATACACTGTATGAGTGATGGCTAGCAAGCAGTTTTGTGTTGGTTTAATACAGGGCTGTCCAAACTCGGTCCTGGAGGGCCGGTGTCCTGCAGAGTTTAACTCCAACCCTAATTAAACTCACCTGAAGCAGCTAATCAAGCTCTTACTAGGCATAGAAACTTCCAGTCAGGTGTGTTGAGGCAAGTTGGAGCTAAACTCTGCAGGACACCGGCCCTCCAGGACCGAGTTTGGACAGCCCTGGTTTAATGTTTTTGCGTTCTTTTTTGTTTGTTTGTTTGTTCGTTCGTTTGTCTGGCAAGCCTTACCACACAAGGGTTGCCATTTTCAGGCATTTGTACTGATCAAAGACTGACTGAAGAATTTACTATTGCTTTTGTTTGTACATTTTTTGTCCGTAAAATAACCATTAACTGCCGATGTGACTAATATAACAAAGCTTAAATGTGCAAAGAGAGATTTTTTGTTTGTTTGTTTCTTTGGTTAGCACACTGAGATATTTAAATAGAGGGTTATGGAGTGTCTTTTTCATATGGACAAACTCAGTTACTGATCAATTATCATCTATTTTTTTATGCTTTTCAGACATAAGCATACTTTAGAGGACACTTTATTCCTTGATTGTGAATATATTTTTTAAGAACAAAGATTTGTGTAGGTTAGATATGTATAGTACAAACAACTAACAGTGAATTTAATCACTGTTGGACAGAACATTTCAGTGCATCACTACAGTGTTCAAGTGAAAGTAAAAACCTTGTTTGTAAAGCTTGTTTTTTGAGGTTATATATAAAATGCAGGTATTTAATCTTAAGTTGAAAGGGAATTTTAGGGGGTATGTGCGTTCTCAAAATCTGTTGCACTGACCAGCAAGTAGATCTCATATTTTCAGTTCATCAAGGTAACAGATTAATAACTGATAAGACCAACTGAAACCAGAGCTTGATGAAAATTATGAAAGCTGCCTTGGATGTGGCAAGCAGAATATTACAACACTGTTTTACTGTCATTAGCAGAGAAGTCTGTAACAAAGGGTGAATTTAAGTAAATTGGGACAGTTAAAGTGGCTCAGTTTACCCAAATTCATCTGATAAATGTCTGTCTGTGATGCCCAGTGCAAATTATGCAAGTAGTTACTGAATCACAAATCTGTTCAATAATTCAATAATATGGCTGGTAGTTTGTAGCATGCAGCTGCTGTGTAAAGTTGGTTGTACCTGTGCTGTTACTCAGTGGAATTCTTTAAATAATCAACTTTTTTTTTTACAACAGATTATCGAATTTCAGTTTCACAAAAAGCACAGGTTTTACATGTTATAACACAATCAAGCTGTACATCTCATTGAATCTCATTGAAGATATGTTGGTAAATTTTCCAGTCCGTATTCCAAACGAGTAAACCCTTTTTGAACACATTTTATTTTAAATGCACACTTGTTTTGTATGGATGTATTTCAGGAAGGTTTAAGTGAGGTTGTTAAACATGATTTTTTTTTTTTGATTATCCATTTGCATGGAGCCTTTACCAGCATTGGTTCCTCCAACCACATGGACATTAGGTAGACCTGTGTTTATCATTTTATCATCTTACTTAACATTAATCACTAAACATTACTTGCCATGTACCTTGACTTATACCTTTTTTTTTTTTAATGGCCAACTTGACTTGATTATATGGCATGACAACACTACCAACTCATTTCACACATTGATTTATACACACCGGTATGTTTGCTACTGAATATGTAGCAGATGCATTATTTCCTAATACAACACACACTCCTTATGTATCCCTTTGTGATCTCATCTGCTATTCAGAATCATATCAATGCAAAAATAAAACATTTATTCTTTATGTCTTATCCATGGACAAGCAAGCTAATTTATTCTCTGCTCTAGCACCAAATTGTTTCCTTGTTCCAGGCTTGTCATTGCAGTATAATAAACTTGTTTAGCACACTTCATTTTGACAACATTCTATTTCAGATTGTTGAATTTAATATTTCTTTGTTAAACTACTAAATGCAACTTAATTATCAGCATTCCCCTTCTCTAATAAAACAACGTGGTGATTTAAAAAAAAAAAAAATTGGGCTGCCCTAATACAACACACACTCCTTATGTATCCCTTTGTGATCTCATCTGCTATTCAGAATCATATCAATGCAAAAATAAAACATTTATTCTTTATGTCTTATCCATGGACAAGCAAGCTAATTTATTCTCTGCTCTAGCACCAAATTGTTTCCTTGTTCCAGGCTTGTCATTGCAGTATAATAAACTTGTTTAGCACACTTCATTTTGACAACATTCTATTTCAGATTGTTGAATTTAATATTTCTTTGTTAAACTACTAAATGCAACTTAATTATCAGCATTCCCCTTCTCTAATAAAACAACGTGGTGATTTAAAAAAAAAAAAAAATGTGGCTGCCGTTTTGTTTGTGTGTGTGACAGTACGAAATATGTAGCTGTGTTCTGACATCTCATTTGTTTATATGCGAGTCGTTCAAATTATCATTTCATTTATCAAATCATAAAGACTGCAAAATATTTGGATGCATGATCTTCTTACAACCACCAGATGTCTCCTTCTGCTTAAACATATTGTGCAATTTGATACCCGAGATCTATTTCAAACTTAACAATTCATGAAGAAGTAGGTAAGGATGGTGCAGGATTTTACTCAGAACGGCGCTCAATATAAAAGTTGAATCTTCATTATATATATGACTTTATTGACTCTAGATTTAATGTTAATGCCATTGAACAAATGCAGACAATAAAGTGCAGGCCCAGATGGCAAAGCCTGTGTTTTTCACCCACTAGATTGTACATTTTGGTCAAAACCTTTTCGATTTAAGATGAAAAACTCAATAGCTTGATAAGGTCATGGTCTCAATTCTCAAGACAAACTTACTAATAAATAATGCTGCCATATGGAAACTCCTCATAGTTATTTTCAAAACACTGCATTGCGTTGACAACTATAGACAATATTTGTAACCTGGGCATGATGATAAGAGTGATTTATGTTTATTTTCTCATGATAAAGACAGCCTAGGCCATTGTTTCCAGTCCTCATGACTTCTTTGGCTCTGTCGAACATAGACATGGAAACTGTTCAAGTTAATTATCCAACTGTTTTATGGCGTTATTTTAATGACAAATGTCGAGAGCGCATTATTGTAGCGTACTGTTTCACTCATTTAGTATGAAAACAGTCAACGGCCCCGTGAGCCACATCAGGAAAAGTGAATTTCCTAAAAGCATAAGAACGCGAGACACAAGGTGTTGAAATGAAACTGTATGCGTCAACCTCTTTTTTTGGAACAAACAAAGAGGAAATGACTAGAGGAGAAGATTTTGCCTTCAGGTCACTGGAAACTATTTGTTGTCGAGTGTTTAAAATGGCATAATTCATGGGCGTCCTGTCAGTGTTCTGTAGAGGATTGATCTGTTGATTAATGCTGTCAAAATTTGTTGATGCAACCCATTGTTTATGAAGACTGACCTAAAAATGAGCCGACCAGTGGCCAAATAAAGAGCAAGACCAACCCAAATAAACAGAAATCAGATTTATTTGCTGGTCTAACTGGTCTAGATTTAGCTGATTTTTCTTTAAAGGGGTCATATGATGCGATTTCAAGTTTTCCTTTCTCTTCGGAGTGTTACAAGCTGATTGTGCATAGATAAGATCCCTGAAGTTGCAAAGACTAAAGTCTCAAAACCAAAGAGATATTCTTTATCAAAGTTAAGACTCTGCCACGCCCCCCTAAAACGGCTCGTTCTAACACGCCCCCACATATCTACCTCACTATGTGGAAATATTCGCCCAAATGTGCACGCAAAGAAAGAAGGCGTGGCAAAAATGTGAGATTTTGAAGAATTTCCTTTTAAAGTCTTTTACAAAGACCTGTGAAATGTGACATTTCATAGATACCATAACTGTAAATGACATTTAGTTTTATTGGTTTGTTTTTTTAAGCAAGGTACTATGTAACTATGTAACATACATAACTTCAAACCTCTTGTCAAATGTGGATGTGTACAGACACATACCGGTGAACACCTCCAGACGTCTGAGCACACGTATAACCACATGCATGAACACACTCTCGCACATGCAGCACAATATGAGACTAGATTGCAGCTGTCAGGACTAATGATGTGCAAGAGCTATTATGTGGGTTTTTACATTGAAACTGGAATTATAGGCTTGAATGGATACAGATTTTAAGATGGTGCAAGCAAACAAGTTACTAACCTACATTTAAACTCTTTAAACTGAGTTAAACTTACCTTCAAGGAAGTGCATGAACCATATCTGGAAACCAACTGTTTTGTTTTTTAACTGTATGTAACCACTTAACTTCCATGCAACAGCTTAGCAGTGTCCTAATAACTACCCAGAACACCTTAGCAACCATCCTGGCATCAATACAGTAACTTTCCACATGGACATTTCAGAAGATTTACAAGTTAGACAGTAAGATTAAATGCGCAGTCACATTAGTGAGATTTTGTGGGCCTGTCTCCCAGGTGTGTAGCGAATGTACGAACCATTTTTCAAACCAAAAGCTTTTTTTTTTTTTTTTGGTCAAAATCTGTCGTCTTAGCGCAAAAATCCTATTCAGATTACTGTATTTTGCACATGAAAATTTGCCAAACAAGAATAAAATGTTTTCACAAAAAAACATTTGCAAACTTTCCGTAAAATTTCACAGCCTAAAAATGGGTCCATTGCCTTTTGTCAAAAGCGTAGAAATGAATGAAGCGCATTTCACAAAGAAGTTACTTTGAAACCAAGCAGCTTTCTGTTGGTCAATGCACCAAATTTGTGAGACTAACTTGAACCTGTTGAATTTTTTTTTTTTCAACTTCATGCAAAAATCCCAATCGTGTGGAATCCCACTGAATTTTGCCCATGAAAATTCGCCAAACAAGGGTGAATGTGACCGCATTTTAAGAGTAAAGGTATGGTCACATTCGCGAAATTTTTGTGAAATTTCGTGTCCAAAAAAATGGGTCAATAGTGTAGCAATGTAGGCTGTGAAGCGTAGCTCATAAAGAAGTCGTTTTCAATCCAAGCAGCTTTTTTGTTGGTCAATGCACCAAATTTGCATCACAAACTTGAATCTGTTGCGAAATCTTTCACACTTGCGCAAAAATCCTAATCACATGGAATCCTATTGAAATAACTGGATTTTGCCCATGACAATTTACCAAACATGGTTAAATGTGACCACACTTTAAAAGTAAAGGTTTGGGTACGTTTGCAAAATTTTGGTGAAATTTTGTGGACAAAAATGGGTCCCATTGTCTATTGTCAATAGTTTAGCAATGAATGAAACGCAGTTCCCAAAGAAGTCATTTTCAAACCAAGCAGCTTTTTTTTGGTCAAGGTGCCCAATTTGCATCACCAACTTGAACCTTACGAAATCTTCACTCTCGCGCAAAAATCCCAATCGGGTGGAATCCTTTTGAAATGACTGGATTTTGCCCATAAAAATTCAGAACAAGGGTAAAAGTGGCCAAAAGTTTCAGTCACATTTATGAAATTTCAGTGACATTTAACTGGCAAAAAAAGGCTCCATTGTCAACAGTGTACCAATATATGAAGCACAGTTCACATAGAAGTCAATTTCAAATTTGAATCAACAACTTGAACCTGTTGCGAAATCTTTCACTCTCTTGCAAAAACCCCAATCGAGTGGAATCCTATTGAAATTAATGGATTTTGCCCATAAAAATACAGAACAAGGGTAAAAGTGGCCAAAAGTTTCAGTCACATTTGTGAAATTTCAGTGACATTTTACTGGCAAAAAAGGGCCCATTGTCAATAGTGTACCAATATATGAAGTCAGTCGCGTGGATTCTTTCTGAAAGATCTGGATTTCAACCATGTCTGTGACCGTACCTTAATGGTAGGCTACTGTTAAACATGTTTGTAGTGTTTCAGGAGATTATAGGTCAGTTAAAGGGGAATCCTTCTTCTGACATGACTCATGTATGATGACATATCATGTTTGTTATTTGTGTTTATGTTTTACGACAAAAATAGAGGCTGGAATTCAGGGCACCTTCCAACATTGGAAAAAAAAAAAAAGCAAATACTTGTGTCACTGGTTTTCTTTAAACGCATTGGTCTAGCTTAAGTTTGTTGATAAATGACCTTTTCCTTCTAGAGCGCTCTTTAGACATTTAAAGTTTGTTATCCTAGAAATGCAAACTGGACCAAGCTGAAGCACTCTTTTAGATCAGTGTAAAGAATAATGAGGCAATGCAAATGTCAAGTTTATTTGCAACTACACTGCGATGTATTTATGTGATCTTCTGGACAATATACACGTCTGTTTCTAATAATCTCACTAATGCGTAATTCTACAGTAGGAGAGTGTAAACTCAGCAGTAAAGAATGAGCTTCAAGTAACAGGTATGTAATTTATCTGGTTGTACTGTCGCCCCGAGGGACAGGAAGCTGGAGATGAGTGCTACACCTAAAATCTGACAGCAAAATTCAAGAGATTTTATTAGTCTAAAATGAAACCGTTTGGCTGCAAACCATTTTCCTTTCGTTCTTCTTTGTGTTGCTCTCTTATATGGTGTTTGCAAATATGTAAACATGTTGTTCATAGCAATTGTTCAAATTATGAATCTAGTTTTTATATATATATGTGTTTATGTTAACTTTTTTGATATATGATGTCCCTTTTTAACCATGCAGGATGTGATGTGACATCCAAACCATAATGGATGATTACCTTTGACCCATATTTTATGGCTGTCATGTCTATGTTTATATATATCTTTTATATCTGCATTGTTTTTAAGCTTAAGTTTTTCACTGAAAATAGTCAAACATATGGTGATTGGTCATTGTGACAGTCAGTAGCAGCAGAACATGCAAATTGGATTGGTCAAGAAGATGTCACGTAATACTGGAATATGCAAATCATTTTCAGGTAATACCTGTCGCTGTACGTGTACGATTTAAATTAAATGTAAATAGTAAACAGATTAATAAACAGTAGTTCACCAAATAATTTATGTTAAAGTGTCATTGATTCAGTGTGTGTGAATGAGCGCTCCGCCTCCTCTCGTTAGTCACTACAGCTGCACCAAACACACACAATTGGATTGGTCAAGAAGATGTCACGTAATACTGGAATATGCAAATCATTTTCAGGTAATACCTGTCGCTGTACGTGTACGATTTAAATTAAATGTAAATAGTAAACAGATTAATAAACAGTAGTTCACCAAATAATTTATGTTAAAGTGTCATTGATTCAGTGTGTGTGAATGAGCGCTCCGCCTCCTCTCATTAGTCACTACAGCTGCACCAAACACACACGACGCTGGAGTCGGTTAAACTCACTGCGGTATGGAACAAGATACCTTTATTTCATCAATGACACGAGCAGGACGACAACGTATGAACTTAATTAACATCATATTGTATAATATTCTGACAAGAGAGTAACCGAACAAACAGGAGAAGGACCTAAACCGTCTCAGAGAACGCACGAGAGGTAAAGCTGCTCGTTTACTCTCATTATTACTAAGTACAACGTCTAAAGTTGTTTGGTTCATTAGTAGTCTACCTTATGAAGTAATGCAGTTT
>NW_015552643.1:1222563-1248552 GCF_001515605.1 Sinocyclocheilus anshuiensis
TTGTTTTTTTATATATATATATATATATATATATATATATATATATATATATATCATGTCATGTTTTATTTATAATATGAGCACAATGGTGGTTTTAATTATTTGTTGATACTGTAGTTTACTGTTTATACACACACTGTTATGACTGTGTTCCATACATATGTGTTGTAATGATATGATATTATTGATATTATATAGAGTTGTTACCATCACTGTAGCACGGTTCCACCACAAATATGTAAAGAATAGTGACCTGATAACCTTATCCATAAATTTGCATTTATGGCCATCATAGGTGCCAAAAAACATATTGCACGCTCCTAGAAAAGGCAAACATTAATATTAACAAACAAACATAAACATTAACCTTGACTTGAAAGCATATTACATTACTGCTGTTTTAAAGCATATTAGATTATAGCTGACCTGTTAGGTGCAACACAATGATCATGTTTTGGATGTGGACACTAACATATCATATTTTAAGTACCTTGAAATACCATGTAAATGTAGTCAGTACAATTGCATTAATACCATACGTGTACCATGGTGCCACCACAGTACCTTTTATAAGGGCATAAGTGCATGAGGCTTTGCATGAGGATGGATAGATAAAATATGAATTATGCTAAGTAATGATGCATACAAAGCAAGCACTAAAAACAAATTAGTCCGATATGATGCTCAGAATTATTTTATAAAGGGCAATTCTGAAAATTAGTTAATTACATTACATAGACAGCCTTGGGCTCTCCTGTCCAAACTATATATCAAATCATTTCATAGTGAGCTGCCTATCTAGATAGCATTTTTGGACATAGTACACACCTGTCATATAAAGAAACATGTTTATTGAATGTTTTTCCAAATCTTAAGGCTTTAAAAATACGTATCCATATTGACAGACAATAAAAGTGAAATGAATCAAGATAAGGGCACATCCACGTCATTGTCTTCTCTGTTTGTGTTTCTGGAAAAGGTTTCCACACTCTTCAATTGTGTTGGCTTAAAGGATGTTCGTCTTCATGCTCTGCCTGTTCTTATGGTCCTGGCTGTCATCCATTCACGGTCTGGAGTTTCACTATCATAACAGCATGGAAATGGAGCAGTACTTGAAAGACATCAACAGGACGCTTCCTGATATCACGCATCTACACAGTATCGGCCAGTCCGTTGAAGGTAAACCAGCTGTGGTGCAGCATTACCCTGACAATATTTTCCTATATTTATCATCCATGAGTTGAACTCTTCTCTGTCTGTATGTATTCCTGCAGAAGAGCACACAGTGTTATACTGTTTGAGGGCAGGCATATGGTGGCAGATGCATGCAACAGGTTCAAACTTATTGCCTGGCAGTCCCATCAGAGAGCTTATTGTGCAACAAATATTTTTATGAGTCTACAAACAGCAGCAGCAGTACAGTGAGCCAAATACAGTAGCAAGTTGAGAGAGTGCTTCTGTAGGGGGGAAAAAAACTGAACTAGGGGAGTTAATTTGTGTATATTTATTTATACATGCATAAAATGGTCAGTTCTGGTTACGTACGGTAATTTGATTGGACTGATATACAGTCCCTCAGCAATGGGACTTCTCACTGTTTATGTTGTCTGTGTTTGCAAATTCAAGACAGAGAATGTGAATCTGTGTATTTAAAGATGTGGTCACACTAGACTTGTGAGCATGTGACATTTTTTTGGTGTTTTATTTATTGGTTTTATTGGTTTACAAAGATAGCTGGGGTACATCAGGATAAAAAAAAAAGTAGCAATAAAGTTAAAGCAAAACATTAAAATGTTTACAGTAAATAATAATTTTAAAAGATATTAACACGTTTTACACATTTTTGGACAGACAAATTAGTTATGTCCTGCTCTGTGTCGCTTTTTTTTATATAACATAAATTTAACATTACAAATAGACAGCTTTAAAGTTTGCATTCATTTGATGCATCTTATTGGTCACGTGATGTATCATTCTTCTACAGATCATAATGTGTTACGAATTCCTAAGTCAGAGTTCACCAAACTTTGGAACTTTTTTCGTCTCCTGAATTTGCTTGCGTATGAAAAGTCAGTGGAATGAAAAGTGTAGGATTTCCAGCTAATATTTCTGTACACCCGCACAGCAGTAGGTGGTGACAGTTTTTTTTTTTTTTAGGTAAATCATTGAATTCGTTGAGCTTATTTGTTTGCACACCAATTCATTCAGGAGCACTGCTACAGCATGTTGCTTGGAGATGTACGTTTCATTGCACTCTGGCTTTTTTTGGAACTCTTTTAGTTGATAGAACAAATATGTGCTGGGAACAGTGTGTCAAAAATGTTGCTCAATCTTAAAGGGATTGTTCACCCAAAAATTAAAATTCTGTCATTAATTACTTTCCCTCATGTCGTTCCAAACCCATAAGACCTTCGTTCATCTTCGAAACACAAATTAAGATATTCTTGATGGAATCTGAGAGCTCTCTGATCCTCCATAGACGGCAATGATATTACCATGATCAATGCACCGAAACATAGCAAGGACATCGGTAAAATAGTCCATGTGACATCAGGGGTTCAACCGTAATTTTACAAAGCTAAGAGAATACTTTTTGTGCGCAAAGAAAACAATAATAACATAATTTATTCAGCAATTATTCTCCCCGAGTTACATTTTGGAGAGTACCCCAGAACGTAATCAGCATGCGCGCGCTGTCTACTGAACGTAAACAACGTTGATTACGTTCAGCAAAAGCACGTGCATGCTGAACGTAAACAAACAAGTACAAGAACAAAATGTGCTTGTAGCTTTGTAAAATTACAGTTGAACCCTTGATGTCACATGGACTATTTTACCGATGTCCTTGCTACGCTTTTGTGCGTTGATCGCGGTAATATCATTGCTCTCTATGCTCTCAGATTCCATCAAAAATATCTTCATTTGTGTTCCGAAGATGAACGAAGGTCTTGTGGGTTTGGAACGACATGAGGGTGAGTAATTAATGACAGAATTTTCATTTTTCGTTGAACTAACCCTTTAGCCTTTTTTTTTTTTGTAACGATTGTAGAAAAGCAATATCGTTTGCTATTGTGGTCTGAATAGACATTAATCAGGTTAGACGCCATATTGAAGAAAGCAAGGCTGTGAGGTCCTAGATCATTTCAAAACTTTTTTTGAGTTTTTGTCTACTGAAAGTATGTTTTGTTGTTTTTAGACATTTTTTTTTTTGTCCGCTGAACAATCGGTATGTTGTTAAATAACATTACAATACATTTAACGCACTGTACTTCTACCCCTCACAGCCTCGTTTTCATTCCTGTCCAAAGTTAAATGGTTAAATACACTGACTAAGGCCGTGTATCAGTGTATACAGTCAAATCAACAGCACTCTTGCTCATGTGTTTTTCGTTAAATACATTTGGATTCATTTTTAATTTTGTATTGATGGATTCGTAAGCAGATGCCTTTTCGATTTTGTGAGTTGATGTAAACTGACAGTTGTTTACATGAATATTGGCCTCAAATATTATTTGGTCCCTTATGTGATATTTGAACATCATTGCATTAGATAACAAAATGTTAAATAAACTAAGTGTAAATGAACCTTCCACATATAACATTTCACAAAAAAATAAGTTTGTTAGGTTTTAAATGATAAATCAACAGATATGCTGTTTAAGATTAGGTCGAAAAGTATGGTTTGCTTTTTTAATTTTATTTATTTATTTTTATTACAATTGTTTAAACCAAAATTTCAGTATTCGGTACCAATACTGCTTTTCTGACTGATATGACACAATGTTAACCATTTGTACATTCTCTAACATGCATAATTTAGATTCACAATTCATTTAAAAGCCTCTGGTGTGTAAAAATAGTTAATATCGTCATGTCCTCCTGTTTTTTTAACCCTAATAAAAGTTATAGGAGCATTAAATAGTTCATAAAGAAACTTAATTCTAATGCTCATTATATTAGCGTTAGCCGCACTTATGCTAACGATTAACTACTCTAATAACAGCGATGTTCATTTCAATCCGACTTTCAAATTAAAATATTGAATAATATTCATAACAGAAGCGGTGTTTCCCACAGACTTGCACTCTATTTGCAAATTCATTCTCTGCCAGCAGGAGGCGCTTGTAAAGCGGGAGAGATAGAGGTTTCCCCAGTAACGGCTGTAATCAAATAAGTGCTGTGCTCACAAAGGCTGCTCAGGCATTACAGGCAAGATGAAATGAAAATGACATCCATCATTTTCTGAAGATTTTCCTTTAGAAACACAGTGATATAAAAACACTCTCGCCAGGTTTCGACTTTGACACCTGCAGTGCTCTGGTTTATTCAATGAAGTCAAAGCCTTTTGGAAAATCTATTTGTGGCTGTGAGTTTTGATATTGTGGCGGGCCACCACAAATAAATTAATGTATCTGAGAAGATCTAAACATTAAAAATTAAAATGAAACTTACCTACTTGAACTCTTTCATTTGATCTGGGTGTCTGTCTAGTGTTTTTTTTAGTTTGATGTGTTTCCTCATTTTGATGTCGCCATGTCTCAGTGCTTTTATGAAGAAAGCGCATCTGCGCACCTTTCGGATAGCACATCAAGAACCGGGTTGACTGGGTACTCGACTACCACTGGTACTTAAAAAAAAAAACTGGTACGTTTTTATTTTTTTAGTACCGACTTGGTACCAAAGTACCGGGTCTTTTGACAACACTATATATTTCATTAATTTAAGGTGTTGATTAAATGTCCAAATACTGTTTAGGGCCACTTGTAAAGCAATATTGAGAACTTCCATAGAAAATCTCATGGAGAATCTATCACTGTCTGTGAAATTCATATCAGTAGCCGATATTTTTAGGTAGTCCAACACGTTTAGATCTCTCTAAACGTGTTGGACTACCTAAAAATATCGGCTCCCCTTGAAGCAATCTATGTAAAGGTGTCCAAGTCAATCCCCTCAGCCCTTTCAGTCCTGCTACATGTTGATCATAGTTGGCACACAAATACTTACTGAGATTGAAGTACTTACCAGTTTTATGTTGCAATTCCATAAGCATTTATGCATATTTAAACCACAATGCTATTGAAACCTTGAACTTTTGAAAGAGTGCATTTAGGTTTTAGGTTGATATTCTTGTTAAAAATTGTTTAATCTGTTCACATTTGAGAAAGTTGTATTTTGTTAATTTAACGATTTAGTTAAATTAGACACAACATTTGATTAGGATGTTGGCCTCTGACTGAACTTCTCGTTTCGTAGTTTCAGAGCGCCAAATACCAAACCACTTGAAGTGTAGCAAAGCGGTTCATATCAGCGGCGAAATCCAGTGAGATAAAACAACTCGCATGAATAGACCTCACACTAGTTTCCCATGGTTGTACTCAGGTGCTCAGAAAGACCAGCCAGTTTTAGTCTGTTACCCCATCAAAAGGATCCAGGGTAGCTACAATGCTTTGTTTCAAAGGTCTTACTCTATGCCTATACAGTCATATTGAAAGAGCATTTTTAAAGCAGTCTGTATTGTCTGGGGATGTTTGAAAGGATAGTTTGCTCATCCCATTTGTTATTTGAAAGGGAAATCAGTGTAGCTAAAGATTTGCTTGCTCACAAAGGCTGCTCAGGCATTACAGGCAAGATGAAATGAAAATGACATCCATCATTTTCTGAAGATTTTCCTTTAGAAACACAGTGATATAAAAACACTCTCGCCAGGTTTCGACTTTGACACCTGCAGTGCTCTGGTTTATTCAATGAAGTCAAAGCCTTTTGGAAAATCTATTTGTGGCTGTGAGTTTTGATATTGTGGCGGGCCACCACAAATAAATTAATGTATCTGAGAAGATCTAAACATTAAAAATTAAAATGAAACTTACCTACTTGAACTCTTTCATTTGATCTGGGTGTCTGTCTAGTGTTTTTTTTAGTTTGATGTGTTTCCTCATTTTGATGTCGCCATGTCTCAGTGCTTTTATGAAGAAAGCGCATCTGCGCACCTTTCGGATAGCACATCAAGAACCGGGTTGACTGGGTACTCGACTACCACTGGTACTTAAAAAAAAAAACTGGTACGTTTTTATTTTTTTAGTACCGACTTGGTACCAAAGTACCGGGTCTTTTGACAACACTATATATTTCATTAATTTAAGGTGTTGATTAAATGTCCAAATACTGTTTAGGGCCACTTGTAAAGCAATATTGGGAACTTCCATAGAAAATCTCATGGAGAATCTATCACTGTCTGTGAAATTCATATCAGTAGCCGATATTTTTAGGTAGTCCAACACGTTTAGAGAGATCTAAACGTGTTGGACTACCTAAAAATATCGGCTCCCCTTGAAGCAATCTATGTAAAGGTGTCCAAGTCAATCCCCTCAGCCCTTTCAGTCCTGCTACATGTTGATCATAGTTGGCACACAAATACTTACTGAGATTGAAGTACTTACCAGTTTTATGTTGCAATTCCATAAGCATTTATGCATATTTAAACCACAATGCTATTGAAACCTTGAACTTTTGAAAGAGTGCATTTAGGTTTTAGGTTGATATTCTTGTTAAAAATTGTTTAATCTGTTCACATTTGAGAAAGTTGTATTTTGTTAATTTAACGATTTAGTTAAATTAGACACAACATTTGATTAGGATGTTGGCCTCTGACTGAACTTCTCGTTTCGTAGTTTCAGAGCGCCAAATACCAAACCACTTGAAGTGTAGCAAAGCGGTTCATATCAGCGGCGAAATCCAGTGAGATAAAACAACTCGCATGAATAGACCTCACACTAGTTTCCCATGGTTGTACTCAGGTGCTCAGAAAGACCAGCCAGTTTTAGTCTGTTACCCCATCAAAAGGATCCAGGGTAGCTACAATGCTTTGTTTCAAAGGTCTTACTCTATGCCTATACAGTCATATTGAAAGAGCATTTTTAAAGCAGTCTGTATTGTCTGGGGATGTTTGAAAGGATAGTTTGCTCATCCCATTTGTTATTTGAAAGGGAAATCAGTGTAGCTAAAGATTTGCTGTTTTCCACAGTCAGTCAATCTGTCAGAGTTAAACAGAGCCAGTAAATACTGCCCGCACAGGAGCACAATGCAGCTCCTGTGTTTAGAGATTGGTATAACAAATAAAGCTGACCTTTGATTTGCATGTGGGAAACAGACAAGACAGTACTTTTAACAGTGAAATAAAGTGATTGTCAGGCATCCTTTCGACATTAAAGGTCAAGACTTTTTCTGATTTAATGTAGCTCATCCTTATCCGGTTTGATTTTGCCTTTTTGAAGCATAAAACTTTACCACTTTTAAATTAAAATTTTAAGCCAGAATGAGTACACAATACTATTCAAAAGTGTGGGGTCAATAAGTTTTTGAAAATAAGTTTGTTCAACCAAGGCTGTATTTATATGCTTAAAAATACAGTAAAAACAGTAATATTAGGAAATACTTATTATAGAACTGTTAATTGCTTGCAGAAGAAAATATTAGTTACTGAACGGTAGTGTTTGTATACACAAATGTAATTTGTTCAATATTTTTAATGTTTAATGGAAACCAAATGACACATCTATGGTAGTCTTTCATATCTTCATTCCATGAAAATCTACCACACCCTGCAGTTCATATCCTGTTTTTTTTGTTTTTTTTTTTGCTCTTAATAAAGTAATTTTGTTGAGTTACTCTGGACACCTGGCTCACAGCTATGGTGTTTAAGATTACAGAGTGATGGAGACATTGGCTTATATTTGAAGGTGCTGCTAGTCCGTGACATTTTAACTTAATTCGGTCTGTGGATCAGGTTGCTCTTTTGGCTCAGCACAAAACCATCATTGAGTAGAACACATCCGCTGCCAAGTCTCTTCTCTCTCTCTCTCTTGTTCACCATCTGATTTAGATGCTAATATCACACTGTACGTGTTCTCTCAACCTCTGTTTCTATAAGGGTGGTCCTCCATATGCTTCAGACCAAATCTCGTTTTCTTCATCTCTAGACAAGCGGTGTGCCCCAAGGCTGACCCTTGGGACCACTTTAGTTGATTAAAACCTCAAGTAAACCTCTGCTTACCCAGTTAAAGATCAAATTCTACTAATGCAAGTAGTGCATCCAAAGCTAATCCAAGGACACTGTGGTACCATATCTTTTCATTTAGCTGATGGAGTTGCATTTCAAGAAAGCAACCCTTAATGAAGTTGTACACCTCTCCTTCATCTCTTGGAAGCCTTTGTTACTGGCTGATTGTAAAGCCCATTTCTCCAATCACTTCAGACCTCAAGGAGATTGTGTAGCCATTGTACGCTCTTGCCCCGTCAGGCTAACCCCTTGTCCTAATCCCACTGTGTCGCCTATTTAAGGCCAGGAAATAAGAGACCCGAGCTGACTAGAGGTAATCTAGGACACCAGCTGCTTAGCCTGGATGGCCTGGACAGTGCCCACGATGATCTTTTTAAAGGTACACCATGGAAAGCATTCTCCCAGGTAGACCAACTGCAAGTTCCACATAGAAAAGTGCTAGAGTATTGCGGGTGCTTATCAGACCATTTAAGTTTATATTTTGTCCTTGTTTGTTGACCACCCCGTCTCGGCCTAATCAGTGTTACAATTGCCCACTGGGGCAAGAACGGGAGGTGGGGGCGGGCTATGATTATCGCTGATGTAATATTATGTTTCATATGCTTGATTAGTTGGGCCTAATTAACTAAAGCTCTTGTATGGTGATTATCAACCCAGACAAATGCCAGTTGTCATTTGGCAACAGTGTCGGCTTAATCAAGATTACACTGCGTAAATCCTTTAATCATTCATAATTCTGCACATTTTGTCTTGTTTGATAAACAGAAGTAATTGGATTTCAGATCTGTACGGAAATGCAGAAACAAACTTTGGTAATGAAGGAAGTGAAATGGAGCAGTTCTTGTGATTTGAGCTGCTATTAAAGTCACAATGAAACCGAAGTAGCGTCAGATCTTTTCTTCCATATTGTGACATAAATCGAAGTGTAATGGATTATTGAGAAAAATGTGTTCATGTTCGGACATGTGCCAGTATTCGGTAATGCGATATATCACGATAATGAATATGCACAATATTTATAGTAGGGTAAGTTAAAGTGATGGCTCAACTTACCCCATATCATTTGGCTCACTTTTCCCCATAGCTGGCATTTTGGAAAAAGATAGCTAGCTTACCGATTCAGGCTAATATTTAGCTAAATGATTTGTATGGTTTTATATGTTGCTAAATCACCTATATGCATCATAAATATTTATATTTATTACAAATTATTCAATTTTGAATGCATTATAAGAATAATTTTTCCATCAACTGGTCACAATGTACAACACCGCTGTATGCTGGGTCAAAGATGCATGCGCACTCTCACGTAAACATAAAATACTGAAAAATATATGTTCCTCCCATCTCGTATTTATTCCCCTTTGGGGTTCCGTATTACACGTCATTTTCTTTCCGAACACGGTATTGGGTTTTATATGTTGCTAAATCACCTATATGCATCATAAATATTTGTAGACCTGGATAAATTTGCTTTGATGTAACAGCCATTACATATTATGCTAAAATGTTACTTTGACAAGCCAAAAACTGTTTTTAAAATAAATGGGTGCCTTCCACTCCTCTCACGTGTCTCTCCTTTTCACAGTCTTGCAGAAATTGTGATGCAGAAATTGTGTGATTCCAAAATACATGGTCACATGACAGTAAAGGTGTACAGCTGCCAAGATACAGGGGGTGGGTCAACTTACCCCACTCTCCCCTATGTTTGAACAGAACAGGAATTTAATGTATACAAAAGTAACTAATCTGTTGGACAACCTGACACTTTAGGAGTCTGTGTCAGTGTCAACGAGACTAAAGAAACTATTGTGTACTTGGAGAGAGGCCCCTGTTGTGAGACTGAAAGGCTTCAAGTATCTCCAGGTCCACACCTTAGAGAACTTTACATGGACCACACACACCACAGCTTACTAGGGAGGCACAATAGTAGTACCCCTACCTTTAGCGCCTGATGTTCAGGATGGCCCACGATGATCTTTGTAAAGGTACACTATGGAAAGCATTCTCCCAGGTAGACCAACTGCAAGTTCCACATAGAAAAGTGCTAGAGTATTGCGGGTGCTTATCAGACCATTTAAGTTTATATTTTATATTCATATTTTAAGATTAATGTTGAAAAGCTACATTAAATCGTAATAATATTTTGATCAAATTCACCCTTGGAAAAAAATTCAAAATAAGACAAACGGTTATCTGTCATGGTTTGGAAGACTTCATTTCCCTTTTTAAGCCCATCTTGATGATTTCTCTCCTTTTTTAGTTGTCCTGAAGCAAGCATGCTTCAACTTGCACAGTGAATATGAGATCTCCATATTCAGTAGTCCTCAGAGGCCGAGACAAGCAGACAGAGTGAATGAAAGCTAGACGTGAGATTACATGGGATTGGGTTGCCAGGTTTCTGCCCAAACTGTGCAAAAACATTATTTGAGTATCTGGTTAACTGAGAAAACAGAGACATTGATCATGTGACCAGCACAAGATCCACAGCACTTAATTCAGTTGCAAATGCACTGACTCGCTTATTGAAACATTTGTTTGCAGTCGATTAACATTTACATTTTGTCTTTCTAGGAAGAGAACTCTGGGTCTTAATACTGGGTCAACATCCCAGAGAACACAGAACGGGCATCCCGGAATTCAAATACGTGGGCAACATGCACGGAAACGAGGTAATGCGGCTGTTTCACTTGGTTATTTACTGCAAAACACGTTTATGCTTTCACTAGGTCTTGCGTTGTAAGCAGGACCTTTTGCGTGAACAGGTTTCATATTTCTGAACCGCTTCCAAAGAACTCAGTCTTTCATGTCTGTTTTCTTTTAGATGGGGCTAAATTTGGAATTGGAGGCTTCTTTAAATGGATCCAGCTCTGCGTTTGTTTAGTTTTGTTTCTTGTTTGGGCGAGAGGGGGCCAGTGCTGGGCTGAAGGGGTGTATTTGGTAAGGGGTGTGTGGGAAAAAGGGTCTGTACACAAAAGCATTACAGTCTGAGGAACCGGCCGGGATGCCAATGAAGAGCAGTGGACTGTGACCTTCACCAGGAAAAAAAAATTCCAAGGTGGGGTGTATGGTGGGGATCTTTTCACCAATGTGCTCCGCCCCCATGCCTATTGTGAATTCAGTACGTTCTGTCTTTGTGAGGGGGAATAAACTAAATTTGCTGAAGAGAAACTGTGGTTTGAATTGCTATTGGATGAATGGGCTGGGAGAGATTTTGTAGAGAGAATTTTACATTATTGGCTAAAATGTAAAAATACTTAATTTACGTTATTTAAAAAAAAATTAAAAATACTCGCAGATTAATTTGCAGTGATGACCATCCTCCTTTTATGTGGCACATTACCTTTGTGGAACTTCAACTCAAAAGAACTGAAAAATTATTTCAAATAAGTCTCATCTAAATATCACGTGGATTTTCCATCATGCTGCATTTTTATCCATCAGGGAAAATAATGTAACGCTTGGAATTTTAATGTGACATTGATATCACAAACACAATAGAACAGAAGGATATAATGGAACATTTTAGTCTGCTGTGTTCTGTTCCTTTGAATTAGTTTATTTTTATTTTCCACGGTGACAATATGGAAAAGACCACAAATACTGTACTCTTGTGATCAACTCTCCCAGTTTAATGAACACATCCCATAAATAATTCACTGGAATGTGATAAATCTGTCATTTTCCCAAATCCTCGTTCAGTCTCTTTTCTGGTTTGTTTTCACGGGTGCTTTTTGGAATGTTATTTAAAGGGGTCATGAATTGAGAAATCAAAATTACTTGATCTTTTGATAGTCATTGTGCTATAAAAACATCCTGTAAGTTTCAGAACTCAAAACTTTCTCGTTAGTCTAAAATTGAACAAAACGACAGGTTGTGGGAATGAGCCACTTTATGAAATGATAGCTTGGATAAACACCACCTCCGCAGAAGATCAATGCCTGCTTCTGCATCACTGCCTGTTTAGCCCCGCCCACCCATTAGCGCACATGGTAGGTAAATGACAAGAGCGGCAAACGCAGGTCTACGCAGAAACCAAACGATGAACTTTATTTTTAATGAAGTGCCAGACCATATCAGTAAGAACTTAGTCCTTTGTTTACTTCGTTGTACCGCAGATTCGTTTACAAACAAGGCACGATTTGACGCAGGATTTTCAGAAACAGTTAAACTATAAGATGATGCTGTGCCGACTATATTGGATCTGACAATAATGTCACAACACACAAGTGTGAGTAACTTACTGTGAGTAAGTTTTATTACGTGATCACTATTGCTTTGTCTATTATTACAGATTGTTTTATGTGTACTGAGTAATTATCCTTTTTTTAACCTAAATCACAGCAGCGTCCATCTATGAAGGGCGTAGGCTGTCAAACATACACAACTGTTAGCCAATCATAGCAGTGAGCATTTACTTCCAAGATTACAATCTGCCACGCCTATTTAAACCGAGTGTTCCAATGAAGGCGGTCAAAACAGGACAGAAAATAGCCTATTACTTCTAAATTATGATTTTGTTTTGATGTACAAATCTTGATAACATTGTAAGTGGACCCCTTTAAACTAGAGCCCGACCGATATGGGTTTTTTGGGGCCGATACCGATATTAGGGAATAAAAAAAAAAAGGCCTGGTCTCATTCGAAAGAGGGCCTCGAGACGTACACTCGATTCGCGTTCGCAAGGGTTCCTCGAGCTGAAGGGATCCCCCGAATTTGGTGCGGATTCGCCGCGCTGTTATGTAGATATGGCCGTTCAAAGTTTCAATGGTTTTCCATAGACTTGAGCTTTAAAGCGTTTCATCCAGGTGACCAGTAGCAAACAATGGCGCGCGCTCTGCTGGACAAACTAAGTAATTACACCATTTCAAGCATTTTATCTGCATTATATGTTCTGTAAAAAAAACAATTTGACATCGGCGGCATATCAGCGGCTATTCGCCGATACCGATATATCGGCGACAGGCTCATATCGGCCGATAATATCGGCAAAACGATATATCGGTCGGCTCTACTTTAAACTTTATATTTGAGCTCAACCAATGGTGTAATTTTTGGGCAAAACATCCTGATTATCTGACCAGCAGCTGACTAAAGGTGGCACTAATCGGCTGAAATAAATGTTTGGGAAACAATCATTGGTGTGGCTTTCTAAGGCAAGTACTTCTGGGCTGTTTGGCCAGTGAGCAACCAGTCAGAATGCTTTAAAAACATGGCAAGGCCACTTACATGCTTACATGCTAAAGGCACATCTTAGAAACCACATAACGGCACCCTGGCAACCAATTTCATAGTCATTGTGCTTTCTTTTAAAAAGTATTTTAGTAGTTTCGAAATAACACGCTTCACCTTCAGACGCTTTCATGTGTATCACTGGTAGCTACTGTACATTTCTCTAATGGCTTTTTAAATTTGGTCCGTCAAAGCATCACTTGTCTGACGGCAGCTAGGTGTCATCTAATTAGACAACATCCTGTCTGGATGTTTAAAGAGGACCACTGTTCAAATCACGCAAATGCAAGGAAGCCATATGAACATCCAGGATGGGAGGTGCATTTCAAATAAACATGTAAACATTACTCAAATTAGTCACATAAACATTGCCCATCAGCATCCATGAGTCATCTCACGGTGAGGTGTGCCAGACCTTTGATACACCACTAAAGTGCTCCTAAGATGGTCTCTTAATGACCCCATAAGACAGAACATGATCCTATTGTGTAAACCCGGATGGCAAAAAGTCTCTTTAAGCATTTAGCTAAAGCGAGCGTACAGACGGTAAACACCGAGCTAGTATGGATTACTGAGGGATGAAAGAGTAGAAGAGATCGGAATTATGCATTACTTCAATGCAGTACTGAGAATAAAAGTAAATAATTACATTACTTTGGGCTTCATTTATGAAATGCAAACCGAACAAACGAATATGTTGGAAACATTTTTGCGTCTTTAATTTATTGCAACAATTGCTTTGTATTCCTGTAGCTCAGCTATTCCTGTGTGTTTGATTATCAGTTTGATTTTACCAAAAAATGTTTCTTTAATCCACTTTAAGTCACTTTGGATAAAAGCATCTGCTGAATATATAAAGGCAAATGGTTTTATGAAGGATTTGGATTTGGACAACTTGTTCTGCTCGTGTTTCACGATTGGCTACTGGGCGGTTGCACACCGTGTGTTTTAGGTGTGTTGCTAATGTGTTCTTGGGGGTCACTAGGGCATTGTTCTGCCGTTTCTAGGGTGTGTTGGTTGATTGTAACTGACACTAGCCAAAGAGCCTTAAGGCTTTGTCTGAAATCTTCTTAAAGTGGTCATATGATGTTGCTAAAAAGAACATTTATTTGGTGTATTTGGTGTAATGCAATGGGTTTATGCGGTTTAAGGTTCAAAAAACACATTATTTTCCACATAATGTACATTATTGTTTCTCCTCTATGCCCTGCCTTTCTGAAACGCATCGATTTTTACAAAGTTAATCGGTCTGAAAAGCGAGGTGTGCTCTGATTGGCCAGCTATCCAGTGCATTGTGATTGGCCGAATACCTCAAGCATGTGACAGAAATGTTACGCCCCTTACCATACTGTATTTCTATCTTACAGTCTATCGTTTCCATGTGTCCAGCGCGACGAGATAAAACGATGTAAACCCATTACAAACGAGGCATTTGTTGCATCCAGTGGGGACATAATTACTGATTATAATGACTTATACTATCTTTATCAGCTCCAGGCATGACATGTGAACATTTGGGTGGCGTTATGCAAATCTTCCCACACAGTGTCGTAGATATGTGGGGGCGTGTTTAAACGTTTTAGGAGGGCATGGACAAATCTTAACTTTTTTATAAAGAATATCTTTGGATTTGAGACTTTAGTCTTTGCAACTTTACGGATCATCTTTATGCACCAAGAGCTTGTAACACTCCAAAGAGAAAGGAAAAATTTAAATCGCATCATATGACCCCTTGACAGCGTCACACGATCCTTCAGAAATCATTCTAATATGCTGATTTTGCGCTTAAGAAATATTTTTGATGATCAATGTTGACAACAGTTGAGCTGCTTAAGTGTTTTTGTGGAAACAGGAATACTTTTTTTTTTTTTTTTTTTCCGGGTGGTGTACGAAAAAAACGTGGATATTGAGTGCACTCGTTCAATACCATAATGCACTGCATTTCTGAGTGTACAAACTATGAACATTCAACAGCTCCAATACCTATAATGCTTTGTGAGGATTGAGGCAAATTAATTCCAGTGTCTTGCCAGAAGATGCTGTCCACAGCAGAATCGGTTATGTTCATTTTAAATCGGTTCACTTAATTATGGTTTGACAAATTTCAAGATCATCATGAAGCTTACTAGATATTGTAAGCACAGTGGTAGAGTTGGAGAGAGGGGAAAAAAATGTGAGAAAAATGAGTCTGTACAAGTTTCCTGCTGACATTTTGGAGTACTCCAGGTTTTTATGCTTTAACATCACAACTTGCGTAATAAATTGAATACTCTTGAGTAGAATCATCTTTGGGAAATAAATAACCTTCTTTACAAGACGAGTTTAAAAAATAAATCTGCTTTTCTTGTGTTGTTGGGTAGTTGGTTTGCATGTAAACCAATAAAACAGGTTATATAAATACACTAAATCTACTTTTTGTAGTTTATTATTAGCATGATGTGTGCATTTTAATGTGCCTAGTGTCAAGATTTACTCACTGGATTTAATTTACTCCTGCACACCATATTAGTAGATTAGCCTCTGATATTCTGGTCTCTATGGCTTGGGTCCATTTTTAATTGGGGCCCTATGAAATCGGTTTTATTTTTTTTTTAGTTTTTATTAAAGTTAATTTTTCTAGACTCGTTTAATACTTGTTAAATTCTATTAATCAAAAAGCAGGTCTAATTCATTGAAATATTTAAGAGCAATTTATTTAGTTATGTACAAAAATTACATTAAGATCCTATGAATTTTCATTTTTCTCAAATCCAGTTTTATGTTTTACCAAATTTTGTTTTCCATTAATTTTTTTTTGATTCCTTTGTAATGTTTCATTAAATTCATAATTAATTTAATTAATAATTAAATTAATTTGAGTATCTCTAATTGATTATATCTATCTATCTAGAAATAGTTGTTTATTTACATTTTTTTCTGCTAAATAAATTCTGGTAAAAAAAATTTCTGGTAAATATTCCTTTAAAAATAATGTTCTAATAATAATTGTAGTAGTAGGAGCAGTAGTAGCAGCAGTAGTACTATCATTAAGTAATATATTTCTGTCACAGTTTCTTCAAGTTAAACCAAACTTTTTTGATGGGTTGCTGCAAGACCTTGAAGTGTTTGTTTGTATATGATACGTTAGTTTTTCTCAAAAGAAACCGTAAAATACTCATGAAGTGACTCTCAGAAAACGACACATCTGAAAACACAGCGAGCATCACACGCGCTTCAGTACGTGTGTAGTAAACGAAACCGCCATTCACATGAGAATGCAGAACATGCAGGTTTCATATTTAAATAGTATTTTGCGGCTTAATATTCATAGACACTAGTCTATATTGTTTTGATTTAAGTGTACTGATCTACTTTTGATTTATCCATCTAAAATTATTTACTGGATTCCGCTATTCCTTCCACGTTTTCTGCATCACGGAAATCACAGGGCCCTATTTCTCTAAGTCTAATGGATTTTTCAATCTTTCTGTCCACCCAGTGAAAATCATAAATGCATTTGCTTAGTAAAATACAGTTTCTCAAAAAGCCACACCATTTAAGGTTTCATTTATGTCTTTAGTAGGGGTGTAACGATTCACTCGTTTTCTCGATGCATCGATTACAAACCCTGACGATGCAATGCATCGATCTTGAAACATGATTTTTGAATCGTGAATCGGCGATTTTGGACAGTAATTGATTTAAAACGCTAAGAATCAAATGAATCGCGATTGCTATAGTGATTCAATGCGTTCAAAATATATACACATTAAATTACTACAAGCACGAATTAATGGAGACCTTGAACAGTGTTCGTGCCTCGCATTCTCTCCTTCACGCGCTGCACTATTTACCGCCTGTGACCGTCACAAGATTGCGCTCGCGCTCCGTTCGTCTCACTGACACATTTTTTGAGCAGCTGATGTGTGATCTCTTCTTAGTACTCGTGGCCAGCAATGCTAAAGTGAAGTAGTTTTACTTTTCTGTAGTTTTTCCAATGGCTCTCGGTCATACCGACAACATTACCTAAGCAGTCGAAGGCTGCACATTTATTGCATGGACAGAGCAAAAATTTAAGTGTCTACAGCATACGCACAGTTCCATTGAATGATGTTTTAACAATGTCGTTGAACCGAATGTACGAAGGAAACTGTTAAAATAACCACAGCTTTAACAACAACCTTGAAATAAGAGTGCGAGGTTTATCTTAATGGAGACCTTGAACAGTGTTCGTGTCCTCTCATCTCTCCTTCACGCGCTGCACTATTTACCGCCTGTGACCGTCACAAGATTGCGCTCGCGCTCCGTTCGTCTCACTGACACATTTTTTGAGCAGCTGATGTGTGATCTCTTCTTAGTACTCGTGGCCAGCAATGCTAAAGTGAAGTAGTTTTACTTTTCTGTAGTTTTTCCAATGGCTCTCGGTCATACCGACAACATTACCTAAGCAGTCGAAGGCTGCACATTTATTGCATGGACAGAGCAAAAATTTAAGTGTCTACAGCATACGCACAGTTCCATTGAATGATGTTTTAACAATGTCGTTGAACCGAATGTACGAAGGAAACTGTTAAAATAACCACAGCTTTAACAACAACCTTGAAATAAGAGCACGAGGTTTATCTGATAATCAGATGCATGAAAGTACATCAGCACGTTTTCTTTCAGAATCATCATTCGCCGATGGAGAGGAAAAGTTAAATACTATAGCATTTTATTTTATGAAAATGAGATAAAGAAGTTTTCGCACTGAAAGAGACGTGATCTCGTACTCATAGAACTTAAGACGTGCCAGGCTATATCTGCAGCTAATCTGAATAAAAAGCAGAATGAACTGAAGAAACGTTAAGACAATAAACACAATAAATAAATAATTTATGAATGATGCAATGCTAATTGGCATATCATTTATTACAGTAAAGAAACTATAAAGTATATTTTCTACCTTATTCTCTACAGAAAATTGTAATAATTGTTTGTAGTATATAAAACAATCATTAAAAATTGCCATTAGGAACAAAATATAGATTACATATGATTGATTATTGTCCAGCTGTGTATTTGATTTCTTATAGCAAATTAAAAGTAGGAGATAAGAAAAGTTCCTTGGGGGAAAAAAAAAAACATACATATATATATAATTATTGTATTTGACATTTGTCACTTTTGAAATGATGGCTACGGCCCCGGTGTGACAAAATGTTAGCCTATACATAATACTTTTAAAGCTCTTTTTTTTTTTTTTTAAATCTTGGCTTTACATAAATTTCTACATATGCCATGTCATGCCATATCATCATTATAGCATCATTAAACTAGCATCTAACAATGGACAAAAGTGGTTTTTCTTTTTTTTTTTTCTCTAACCTATGGTTCTGTAACCATAAAGGCTGCTGTGTAATTGACCCCCTGATTAAGCATTTCAAGAATTTAGGGGGAAGCATTTAAATAATGTCGTGAATGCACTTAAAGAATGCAGAATCGAATCGTGAATCGAATTGAATCATTCTGAATTTGCAAAAAATCATTCTTGAATCGAATCGATTCGCTGTCTATCCAAAGATTCACAGCCCTAGTCTTTAGCATAATTTAATATCAAGTATAGAGCTATAGTAATAGTGATGCTTGAAATTAGTGCAGAATGCTTACTTGTGGTAGTATCTTGGGTATTATCATGTAAATTCTGCATTATTTTGCATCAAAAACTGATTGCATTATGTAACCAGAGGCATGCACAGAAAGTTGAAGTCCAGTGAATATGTAACATGGGGTCAGATGGCCTTCGGCTATAGAGTCAGTGCGGTGTGACCGACTTGTCTTTTTCCAGCTCTGGTTTTACTTCTATCTTAAATTATTCCTCTGCACGCTGCTCCGGCCAGACCAGACCCGGCCCACCGGCTGCATGAAAGCACGATTGTGAATATACAGACCGCTGTATTGTCTGAGTCCGACTGGAGTTTTTCAACAGTGGCTCTCTTTTTTTCTGCTCTCTCTCTCACTCTTGATCTGACCCTCAATCTTATTTAAGGATCGTACAAATTTTAAGGGAATTATGACGTGCCAGAGTTTGGGTGGTCTTGACAAGAAGCTGGGGGTATAGTGTGTATCTGTTTATCTAGGACAATTCTCCTGTTGTCTACATGCCAACTGAGACACACGGGCTGCACACAAATGCCAACTTAAACAAGCAGCCCACGTGCCTCAGGAATCAGAAATAGATCCATAAATATTCTCCTCTAGTTTAGTTACTAAATTCACTACAGTTTTTATAGGCTTGTCAGTGAAGTTAATGTTTTTCTAGACTCACAACTATCGTCAGTATTCAGCAGAAGTCTGGTCAAGAACTGCCTACTTAGACAGGAAAAGCCATTATTTGAGTATTGTCTAATATTTTCATATTCGCATGATTTCCATTATTAGGCATTTACATGTTATTGAATGTCAACCATTACACTGTTTTTTTGCGAATGCTTAGTTTTGTGCGCAGTATTCAGACAGTCAGCAGTCTGAAACGGTTTCATATTTCACAATCACTTCAACAAAACATTTCATAACATTAAAGGATAGATGTCGGGAATCTGCAGCGCTCAGCCAGATAAACTCACAGCAGTTTAGTGTGACAGTGAAATCCTGTTTGAATGTGAATTCCTTCTTAAATGATTAAGCTGGAGCCCTCTACCATTTCCTCTCTCACAGGTGTTTTGTTTCACCAACAAGTGTAAGCTTGGCCTTAAATGTATCACCGCACAGGTGTGAGGGATCTGTCTGTGCCCTCACACACATGCTGAAATGTTTTGGGAGATGTTTAGGTGTGAGCATCGGGGCGCCGTATGAAGATAATCATGTTTTTCAGGCCTGGCATTGGGCTATGTGATCACGTCTGGAGCGCTGAGGGGACTGAGGGTGTGCTGTTTGTGTTGGTGTGGGTCTTCTGAAGAGGAAATGGTAAACGGTTCTTAGATCTTCTCCTAGTTTGCTCGCTGTTTTCCCTCACAATAGATGGGCACCATGTAAATTGTATGTTAAACAAAAACCAAACCACATCAATAAAGTTTCAGCCACTTCAAAGAACTTCATAAGAGAAATGAAATGAAACATCAACATATAACCTCTAAATAAAGCAATTTGCAGTAATGTAAACTATAAAATGACAAGTACAATATTTAAGAACTTCTAAGATGTGTCAATGAGACGTGCAACCATACTTTACTGTTTCCCCAGAGGAGTAGAATTTCTGCTGAAACAGATGTTTGTTCTGAGATGAGTCAGTAGGCGCGTTTCCATTACCCTTCAAATTGCGCAAATTGAAATTGCGAATTGAAAATACGCCTAATGGAAACACGTCAATTTCGCAAAAACGCCCATATATCGCAAAAATGTTTTTACGCTCGCATGAGGTGGTTTTTCAGGCAATGTGAAAAAGGAATAACTGCAATGGAAACGGCTTTTTCGCATTTACAGGTCACGTGGCGTATGTAAAAAGTCATATGATCATTCTTCAGTGTACTATAACCTCCAAGAAACACTTCATAAGTGGCCGCGCTCCAGTATAAGGGGCTTTCCCCACCGTTAATGCTTAGACAATTTACACTGCAAACGTCTGCGGTGCAATGTGGCTCTGATACGGTCACTGAAGCTGATTGCGACCACTCAATGCTTGTGTTTATGTTTTTATACAGGCTATGGTTTATTCCAGCCGCGCCACGCACGTTTCTGAAGCGGCTCTCTTTGCTGCTTCTGTAAATATACACGCATAAGCCTCCTTTGAATAAATATAGCCAAAATCCGTTGCCATGACTTACCGCGAGAGGCAAAAGGTTACGTTTAAGTCTCATAACATTGGTTAATGGAAACGCCGTAATTTCGCAATACTTTTTTATCGACATTTATAAAATATCGCCAAAGTTTTGCGCAAATCTGTAATGGAAACGCGCTTAGTGAGTGAGTGCTGATGCAGACCGGAAGAGCTAGAGGACTCGATATATTGTCATCAGTGGACATTTTAAGCTCTTGGTTTACAGAATTTGCTTGGAGATCTTATGGAGCAAGCGTTTCTTTCGTATGGACTTGAAATCCAAATCAACTGATGAAGGAACAGGAAAAACTGAAAAGAAGACCGTTAAATCATAGTAGCCCACAAAGTCCTGAAATAAAACCATTAAAAAGATGAAGATTGCCATGTCAGTGGAAATGTGTAAGCAGATATAGTTGAATAGTTGATAGAAGTCTAATCAGTGAAAAGTTCAAACACTCGAACAAAATGAAAGCATTTAAAAAGAGAAAATATAGGAATTTAATTAGAATTATATAAATTAGAAATATATATATAATTGTAATTAGAATATATATAATTAGTTTTGTTTAAATGTATATTTTTTACTAATTTAGTTTTTTTTTCACTTATTGAACTAATTAATTTATTATACACCATTACAAATATAATTTGTGTGTATGGATTGGTATGTTTTTTTCTTTGTCTGTTTGAATGATTGAGATTGTTTCTGCTCTCTTCTAAAGGTGTTATCACACTGATGAGCTGATGTTTGCTGTGGTCTGTTTCAGCTGTCACAGATAATAAGTAATCATACACGCTGTTAGGCGCAGTGTGCAACACTCCAGGACAGAAAGTTTAACCCATAACTCTACTGGTTTGTACTTGTGCTTCATAATCACAGGTCTCACGGTGTCGCAGTGTGTGTGTGACATGCACTTTAACCTCAGAGTCTCTCTAAGATATAGTTTCCATGAAAAAGGATTGTCCTCGGGACAAATGGAGGCAGTCATTTCTCAGAAAGAGTACACAGACATGCACACCAGACCGATACTATCTGTAGTCTCGATGCTTGCCATGTTGTCTTACAGTATATGAGAGCCTCGGGCTTCAGGTTCTGCGAGTAGTTTTTGGTATAGCTGCTTTATAAGATGTGAGTAGCAGTGCAAACACTCCACATCAAAGCGCCCCTGATGTCCTGTGACGTCCAGAAGAGACCACAATGATGTAGCATGAATGACCCATTGAGTGATGTCTTCCTAGGAAAGGAACAGTTCATTTCCTGCTGAAGATACCGACACATGTCTTTTAAGTATGGCAAATACTAATGTAATTTTGTAAGTTTATTAGGCAAGAAAGATGTTTGTTGTAGTGAATCATTTTGACTGCCATGTCCTAAACTTAAATCTTAATTTGAGGTTTGTCTTAAGTAGCTTCAACCATGATTGATAAGGCATTTAGACAGTCAGTTTCTTGATTTTCATGTTGTTGGGCATTCTGGGTAACCTGTCCCACAGCGGAATCTCAGTGGTCTGTAAGGACCACCCATTGGTCCAATGGCGGAATTCAATGGCATAGGTGAAGGTAAAATGTATGTAGGTCTTTTACTTGCGCTTCTGCAAAGCTCACTTAATTTATCAAGATTGAACTCTTGTTCAAAATCCTTGTTTGAAACATCATAATTGTGATTTATGAGTTATTTTGTGGTCACTTAGATATTTTTCCCCCTATCAGTGTCAAAAAATTACTTGTAAGTTTGGATGGCCTGAAATTTGATGTCATTTTTGGCTTACTTTTATATATTTTATTTTATTTTTTTAATATGTATTACTATTTTTGTATGTATTTTTATTTTTTTAATGAACATGGATGTTATAATACTGCTTTTTTCAGTTGCTTATTAAAAACAAACCACTAAAGGCCGTGCATTACAGCAAGTTTACCATGCTTACCATGTTACCATGGTTTGTTTTTGAATATATTTGTTTCTCTGTGTTCAGGCTGTTGGCCGTGTGTTACTGCTTCAGTTGATCGATTATCTGACCAGCCGTTACCTGAGTGATCCGCTGGTGACAAGTTTGTTGAACAGCAGTCGTGTGCACATCCTGCCATCCATGAACCCGGACGGCTTTGAGTCATCTGCCCGGGAATGCATGTATACAAAAGGCCGGTAAGTGTGAGCTATATGAACAATGGCTAGCATGCCCAACGTTTAACATAGGCATATGGTTAAAATCTGGACATAAGTAACAATCAATGAGCCATCAACCTTATGCCCTTAATTGTTGTACTTATTGCGTACATACAGGGATAGTTCACCCAATAATGAAAATTATTTTCATGGTTTTCCATTCTCTGTGCAACACAAAAAAGACAAATGTTGACACGTACTGGCTACTACCTGTTTCTAGTCTCAGGCCTACTAGGGACAATGTGGTGTACAGTTTCATTCTGAGTGGATTGGGTTTAACGTTAAGTTTGTACATTTGAATAAAAGGAGAATCAGTTTTTCCATAATCCTAAACAAAATCATTTGTTGTTTCAAAAGCTGAATTTATTTTGCTGCAAGGAATTCAGAACAGTTTATTTCCAAGTTGTCAGAGCCTGTAATGGTCTGCCCAGAGAAATCATGCCTCAGATGAGACGTTTAGAGATACAGCACACTTTTCCAACAAATCATCCAAAACCTTGCCGATAAGCAGGATACAAAAGCCGAAAACGCATGTCTTATCTGGCATGAGGGATCTTACTCACACATGCAGACGCGCAAAGATAAACCTCCATTATAGCAAACAGACTGAAACTCAAACTGTGTGACCCACAGACTCCCAAACAGTGGTACATAGTTTTCCAGGAGGAAAGAGGTGCCATAAGCCCTGAAGCAATGGAAAATAACTTCCTTGGTCTGTCGCCACAACCTGCTGATAAACAAAAATGTACCCATGTGGAAAAAAATGGTGAAATCTGCAATCAGAAGATATGAAATGCCCTATCTGGATCACTGAGTTTTGTTCATCCCCGTGGATGTAACAATGCGGCTTTTGACCAGACCGTGCCAACCGGACGACAAAATTCTGTACAATCACTTTGGTGTCTTCTGATTTCAATGATACCAATCAAATACAAGTCAGCACCTCATGTTGTCCTTTTTTGTTCAGAGAAACTAGATAATGTTTCATTACGCAAGGCGTGGACGTTCCCATTGAGTGATCTCAATCTGTAATCACTCCGTATGGTTGGAAATAAAGCAAACTTAACCCTTGAATGCATGAATGTTTTGCTAATTATATTAGGTAACAGGGTTTTAGTGACCTGGAATCTACACAACAGTATACTGTTGTGAAATTTTAATTGTAATTTAATAAATTACAGCGCATTTTGCTGGAAGGACTAGGAAGGGTGTTTTAATCAACTGCTTTACCACCGTCAACATATATTCAGCATCAAACGTTTTCCTTTTTATCATCTTCAAAATTTTGTTTGCTGACAGCTTCATCATCAGATCCACCATTAAATGACACCAATATTTGATTATGAACTTGCTCTTCAGTAAATCGCTGAGCCATGTAAAGATTTGCCGATGGATTATCTTGTTTTATGTCTACAGTCATTTTTACGCATTACGTCATCATTGTTTATCAGATGCCGCCAACTTGAGAAATAAGCACACTTATTGAGATGTCCGCTATTCCACATTGTTGCATGGAAAAAAATGGATGGGTGACATCCTGGGTCACTAAAGACCCGGGGTGTGCATTTAAGGGTTCATTAGCTAAACTCAAACACTGAAGACAAATAGAGAGTAATAGTTACATGTCATTCAATTGTATTTGCTTTTAGCTAGTGGCAGGTGTTTTGCTTTGCTCTAAAGAGAGAACAGGGTAGATATCAGCTGTTCTTAACTGTGTTTTATTTTGTTATACTTTCTGATGTTTCTAAATGCATAAGAAACATGGATTTCATCCCCTGACAAAATTACAGGCTTGCTCAGTATCTCTAGCTCGTCAGTAAAGAAAAATGAGTAACTGAAGCCACACATACTCTGGGATATTGGTTTATTTTGATTCGGAGTGACTGTCCGGGACATCAAAAAGTGAGTAATTTTAGTTACTTGTGGATCATCTATCCCTAAAATGTGTATATTAGTACCTTAAAGCTTTTTTTGCTGGATTATATATATTATATTTTTTTTTTTCAGCAAGCCTTGTTTAGTTGCAATGTCGGTAAGTGTATATATCAATTTTAGTTACTTGTGGATCATCTATCCCTAAAATGTGTATATTAGTACCTTAAAGCTTTTTTTGCTGGATTATATATATTATATTTTTTTTTTTTCAGCAAGCCTTGTTTAGTTGCAATGTCGGTAAGTGTATATATAAATTAACAAATTGTGTTCTTTCTTAGTGTTATCTGCACCAAGATTATTTGTCAGCGAAATTCCCCATAATTGTGCGTCATCCAGCAGAGTTTTGCTGACAAATAACCTTGGACTTTGACAGCTGTGGGGAATTTTGTATTTTTTTTGGTAAACTATAGATCAAACTTCTGCATTTTTGCATTTCCGCCCACATACAGTTGGGTTGACACGGGGGTAGATAGGCAAGTTTTATTAAATTAATCTTGCCAGTTTTAAATTACCCCTTGAAACTTTTGCAGTTAAAAAGGTACCACACCAACGAAAAGCTGTTAAAAGTAGTGCTGGGCGGTATACCGGTTCATACCGAATACCAGTGTTTATTTTTGTTATGATTAGGGCTGGACGATATGGCCAAAATTTATATCACGATATATTTCTTAATTTCGGTCGATGCGATATAATTCCGATTAAAAGTATACAAATACACACCAAAATGCAGCAGTCATGCCTTTTTAAATCTACACAAGTTGCGCTAACATTATATGTAAAACGCACTAGACTGAATGATAAATGTGTGTTGTGATATTTAATTTG
>NW_015552643.1:1249561-1252997 GCF_001515605.1 Sinocyclocheilus anshuiensis
TAGTTCGTCTGTTAATATCACATGCACTTTTTTGTTTGTTGTTTTTTTTTGTTTGTTACTCAGACGCAGGCAGTGCGCTGCATGAGACAAAAAAGTAATATAGCCGCTCTTTAGTGTAGATGCATGTTGATTTTATCAGACGATGCCGCGATTATAAATGAGTGACTCCTGGTTAACATGTATTAAAAGGGGTCGTGTTTAGTCACTATTTAGTGTGGTATTTTTTGACAATATTCACTCATCATGACAGTAAAATAGGGCATTCTAAGTCAATATACTGCAGTATTTCCTCTCTCAATCAGTAGAAAATATGGTTAACACCCGGTCATGCATGAAAAAAAAAATACCGTCATGTACCGTAAAACCGGTATAATTTTGAAAAATACCGTGACACAAATTTTTTATCATACTGCCCAGCACTACTTAAAAGTACTTTTTTTTTTCTCACTATTACAGGAACGTTTCAATTCATTATTTGTATTACACAAATAACGCATACATACATGAATTATATGCATAAATATTGTTTCAAAGCAACTATATTGCATTACAATCTCACCTTACTCTGTTTTTAAACACCTGTCGGAAAGCATAGGTGATCGAGTCGTATCAAATTTGGTAAATGTTACATTGTTGTTATATACCGATCTGTGAGCCACAGAGGCTGTTAGTGAAGTGATCAAATTGAGCTCGACATTTTAGAAGAGCAGTCACACAGAGTGAAGTCCAGTTAGAAAAACTGCCAACTAACAGCACAGCGACTTGGCAACCTGCCACAATTTAAACCTCTATAAGTGTGAATGCACATTTAAAAGGTAGCTGTCTTTTATAGGCAGTTGACAGTGAGGCAACCCACTAGGTTTTGCAACTGAGGCCGTGTGAGACAAGGTCAGTCATATGTCTAACTCGGTAAGCCCCAGAACTTTGGAGACACACCAGACCTCATCTAATACCATTGAAGCAACATCCTTGAATACAAACCGTCCCGCTCCTGCAGCCTGAGACCACATAAGCGCTCCTGCTCAGCTGGGGCACAATTGGAAACAGATCTAATCTGGATTTGATGATATGGTGGGCAAGCTCAGAGAGAAGGAGATTGAGCAAGAGTGAAAGCGAGCGAGCGAGTATGCAACAACAGCAGCCACGCAGCTGTGCACATTGACGATGATGACGATGGTATTTTTACGTGCTGCGGTTCGCTCTTATTGCCGTGGCTTTCGGTACGAGCTTCCTGTGAGGTTTGGCAGCCCTGCATGTACCAACTGAAACAAACAACATGACCCGTCAGTCGCTGCCACGGTTTCTTATTTTGATCCAGCAGAGCTCAACCTGTGCTTCCCATCTGTTCCTCATGTGAAAAGTCATAAGCAAATAAATCGTTTTGATTCCAGTTCTGAATCCGGTTACTTAAAGAGGCCATGACATGTAGTGTCAGATTTTACATGGTTTCTCGAGATTAGTTCAGAAAGTTTATCAAGTTTTTTTTTTTTTTTACCAAAACGGGTCAGATATTTGTAAAAATGATCAGCCATTTTGCACAGCTTCGGTTACTTTATAGTTCAAGTTGTACTTGAAACGTTTTCTCTCAAATGCTTGCTCCACTCCATTCTCCCGTTGTACTGTAAGCTCCTCGAAATATGCCAGCTTGGCTGTTGTGGACCAAAGGACCACACCTGGCCGAAGATTTGTAATCGCACTATCTGGGGGAAACACAAGGTTTTTATTTTATTTTTTTCCCCTCCAAGTCCACATTCTTCCAGTCTCGAGCAGAATGCTTGACTGCTCGAGACTGCTTGCATCTTTTGTTGTCATGTGGGGTGTTGGAGGTTAGCTGGCTGGTGTGAGGTAGGAAAATCCTACTGATGATTGTGGAGAAGCATTTGTGGTAGTTGGCTTCTGTTCCAAGACTGATGCCAGCTGTTTTAGAACTTGACTATGCTGCCACGTATAACGCCCTTGAGTGAGGCTTGTAGCTCATCCTGGTCGTGTCTCAGGGATGCAGGTGCTTTACACGGGGAACAAGAGTTGTCTTCTCCCAACTGCTAATTCTGGTTCTGAGGTGTGGGTAGGAGATCATAGGTGGCTCTGATGAGAAAATGCAGGTCAGCTGAGGTTCCTCCATTTCCCAGATATCACACCAGCTGAGTTTCCTCTTTTCGAGGTTCAACCAGTTAGTCCCTTGACCCTGCTTGGCCACTGAAATGGCTTTAGTGTGCCCCTCTGGATCCTCCTGCCTCCTCATCTCTTCCACCATGAACTGTCTCTTCTGCCTTGATGTTGCCTTGTACCATTGATTTGATTTTGGGATGAGTCCAAAGCCAGCTCTCCCTTGTTGGACTTGAACAACCAAATCCCTGAAATGAAGGCCTTGTATTGTGCACGACTTCAATTGGATTCCACTTTTTTTTCCTGCTGCCAGTCAGTGAGGGTCATAACCACCCTTGCTTTTGTACATTTTAATTCTTACTTCTGATTGTAAGGGGTAATTCCAGTTTGCCACTCCCGTACAGTCCCACAGCACTTAAGCATTGTGGAAGTCCGAGCCCCTGTTTGACTTGTGCACTTGTCACCCTCTCCAGCTTTTCGTCTTTGCTGAGGGGAAACTCATACCCTGTTAAAGGGCACACAAGTCTAGGGAGTGTGCCAAGCTGTAAGCACCACAGCTTGAGTTTTCCTGGCAGGAAAGTTAGTTGTTCAAACTGCCCAGTGTCTTTGAGCTTTCCATCTACCCATCATACCATCTACCCAAACCTTTCACTGGCCTTTCTGAAACCATTGGTACAGGCATTCCATCATGAAATCTTTGATCTGTGGCCTGACCTTTAACATTGGAGATGCTTCTACATACACTGGGCTTAATTTTTATTAGGCATGCTCCGATCCGCCTTTTTCGCCTCCGATACCTAGGGTTCGGTATTGGCCGATACAGATACCGATCCAATACCAGTGAAGTTTTTTTTCCCTCATTTAAATAAATGTAGAATTTATATATCTCTGTTTGTGGAACTGATAATCATTCTTCCACAATCTACTAGATACAGACTACATTATAAAGAAAAATAAAAAACAAATATGAAAAAATATAGGCCTATGTATATTTATAATCTATGACAAAAATTTATCATAAACTAGGTTAGTGGATAATTCGGCAGCAAAAGTTATTCTAGAAAAATCAGTGCACAATAACTTTAGAAATCCAAACATTTAGTGAAAAAACTATTTTGTGGGGAACAAATAAAAGTGTTGCAATAAATATGGTAAAATGTTACACATTGCTATTTGTATTATAAAATCCATTCATTAAAAACATTCATGAATGTATTTATATATAAGTATATACTATAAAATTAAAATACATTTATTTTAAATGTATAGCATATTTTTTAATAAGGCAACAACATATGATAGATACGATAGGACAAAACAAATACAGTGC
>NW_015552643.1:1253728-1254524 GCF_001515605.1 Sinocyclocheilus anshuiensis
CCAATACCCGATATGAATATCGGATCGGCGCATCCCTAATTTTTATCATCACTCGTGTGATGGTTTGTAGCTTTTCTAGAATTATTTTGATGCAGGGGGCTGTTTTCGTAAGTGTTCTCATACATAAAGGCTCATATCAGTGGTAACCACTGACCAAACTATGGTCCTTTCCCTCTTGCAACCCTTAAGGCTCTGATTATAAGCCATGTTATTATTGTAGGAACCTTAAAGAACTCAAAAGCTGTCCTCAGGAAAGAATGAGGAACTGATCTAAAGGTGTTTGCCAGATCAAGAAACAAGAAGTGCAGTTGCATTCCTTTTTTTTTTTTTAGCCATCTGTATTTGATCAGATGTATTAAAGGGGTGGTTCGGTGTTTTTTTTTCTAGGCTTGATTGTGTTTATGGGGTGCAGTCTAACATGTGTCCGTTTGAGCCCGATTGAGAAGCAGGGGATATTATTGAAGAGGATCATGCAGAACCTGTGCAAACACGGCTTTTAATGGTAGGCCTATGTTTTTTGTTTGTTTTTGTCTCATACTTTTAGATACACTGATATTTGTAAATGCTACTGCTTATGTTAGCTTTTAATATACAGTTTTATCCTGGTTAAAGCTTTAATACAGTACGGCAACTGTATGTGCGTCCATGTTTAACGCTTCTCATAGCTATGTGAAAATAAGTGTATAATTGTAGCAGTTCATTGCTGGAGCCGAGCTGAATGAGAGAGAGAGATGCAGAGTGTGTGCAGAGCAGGGGGACGCGAGGAACAATATTAAGAACCGCTGCTTTGTAATTT
>NW_015552643.1:1254837-1272471 GCF_001515605.1 Sinocyclocheilus anshuiensis
GCAATGAACCACCCCTTTAACCAATGCTGGATTGCCATTTATTAAAAACCCATTGTAAGATTAAAAATAAATGTACTTTCCTGTGACTTCTGAGGACAAAATGCTTGACACTGCTGTATATTTCAAAAGATTTATTTTGTTTGAAAAAACGTTAGTACGTTTAGAATAATTCACAAAACCATCAGTTGTGACGAAAAACCATCAGAACGAAGGAAAACTTTCAGCCGCTCAGGCATGTCATTAAAAATAAAATTCAGCCATGTATTCTGATGCTCAAATATTTATGCAAAGTTTTTGGGGGTGCAGTTTCTTTACATCCAGTGACAGAACAGCACACATTTTGCAATAAGGCTGTTGGATAAAGAATAAGACCATCAAACGTCTTATTCTTTATCCAACAGCCTTATTGCAACATTTGTGTTGTAGTAACCTATGCATTTATGTATGCATTATTTAATACGCCTTATAAGAAGTCACGTCTTGCGTAAGACTTTTTCCTTCTTTGCTGTATCACCTCTTCATCATATATATCTCGTAAACCCATAACATTGATTTGTCTGTGCACAAAGTCTGTGAATAAATAAATATATATATACTCCGTGAAAAAGTGTGTACATATACTGTACATACTTTTCAAAGGAAACAGTGACTCACCACTTTTAAGTTAGCAGGCATATATATATATATATATATATATCATCCTTGGCATCTAATGCAGTAGTTTCCTTGGATACGTTAGTTCTTTACAGGTATGAGTTACAGCCCATAATTAGCAATATGTTGTCATCCTTTAGATTGAGAGGAAATGTTGTTCTCAAAGGACTAATTAACAGGAAACGGACTTCTGCTAAAATCATTTGGGAAACAGTCTATTTTCAGACACTGCTGTACTGTGACTATATTTGGTAGCTAATGAAATCCACTGTGTTTTCAGATTTATGTCCAATATGGCAATAATTTGACCTGCCGATTGAAGAAAATACAACTTTTGAGGTTTTGGACGTTTAGGGCGATCAGAAGATCCACAGATGTTTTGGTCTGGCGTTTTTCATTTTCTCACTGCGGAAAGAAGCGAACACGCACACGAACGGTCAGTTTGTCATTGGCGCAAATGAAACTCGTCTGAGGTTTCAGAGAAGTACTATAATTTGATGCCGAAAGCACAGCTGGACTGCAGGAATTTTTCCTCAGGCCGAGTTCGAGAGTCTGCAGCGGAACGTGGCCACTACAGCTTGATTCCATCTTTAACATCGCGCACACACACCGTACACATAGAGTAATGTCTTTTAAAGGGCAACACACAGTTTCTGCCTCATTTTAATGTACAGAGATATTATATAATTTTAGGTTGAATTCCCGAACAGTGAAAACAGTGTGGCTCTGCGGTGCTTTGAAACATTTGTTTTTGTTAGAGCGACATGTCAACCTCTGGCTTTAAAGAATGGCAGACAGGGAAGGGTGGGGCGGAATGATGATAGGGAATACCTGGCTCTGTTTGTAACGGGATAGTGGCTTACTGCTTACTGAATCCTACACACAATATACAGTGTCCTCCACTATTTTAAAACATACTACTAATAATAGTAATTATTATTGTAGAATTGACATTTCAAACCTAATCACACTGCATACAAATGGCATGAAATTATCATCTTGGAAATCTAGCTAAAGCATTTTGTATTTTTAAACCAAAATCTCTTGTATTTGTATTTTATGTGAATGTATTCATATATTTTAAAACTTTTGGATGACAAACTTGTATTTTTGAATGCACACAAGTAAATATCAATGACAAATTATTTGAAAGTCGTACAGAGTTGTACAGATTATTTTATTGATGCGTCTTTTTGTCATATTTGGAATTTGACAGCCTATGTTCCTATTTGATTCACTTTTATTATACAGCAAAAAGCCGATTGTCATTCTGCTCTTTTGTTGGTTCCACTGAAGATTTGAAATGACATGAGATTCGATAAACAATGACAGAATTCTTGGTAAGCTATTCCTTTAAGGATCAGTGAAACATGCCAGAAATATTTCCTTTCTGCACTGATCACTCCACAGCCACAAAGCACAACATAAACACTATTAAATGCCTTTCACTCAGAGATTAATGGCTCTCACACATCCAGACACTCCGTGACAGGCCTGATACTCTTCCAAATTATGCTGACAGACCTTGAGTGCAGGCTGACAAAGATTTTATGGCTGCATGTTAAGAAATCTTACTCTGTGTGTGTGTGTGTGTGTGTGTGTGTGTGTGTGTGTGTGTGTGTGTGTGTGTGTGTGTCTGAGGATTCATATATATGTGTGTGTGTGTGTGTGTGTGTGTGTGTGTGTGTGTATAAAGTTGCATTGATATAGAAGCCATCCTGATAAATCAACTCCAAGCTGTCATTACATATAAACAGTGGTTGAAGGAACGTAAACCCCACCAAGTTTACCTCCAGTATCACTGTATATATCTGAGATGGAGCAGTGTGTCTATTTAGGCTGACCCAGGATCAGCTACCCTAACAAAATCCAAAGCTCGTATAAGAGAAATAGCAGAAGAAGCATCAGACAAGATGAAGCCCGCAGCGATCCGTTCTGCCCCATCAAACTAACAGCTCACCACTAATGGAAACCTCAAGAGCTCTTTTAGACAAATAGTTTATAGAGGCGAAAGCTGTTAATCAACCGTTTTTACGACCAAATCTGTTTCACGCCACATCGATCAGCTTAAATGTCCGCCATGATTTAGATTCGAGGGTCTTAAGAGAGGAATCAGGTGTCTGGATGAGGCCGGCAATCAGCGAAAGAAAACAACCCAAGTCCAAACCGAGCCAGACACACGAGAGAATCTGAGTGGATTTATGAGGTGCTTAATCAGTTTTCCAAAAGCTTTCAAACAAGTTGAAGAGCTTCGATATTTGTGAGAGAACTTGGCATAAGCAAGCTCATCTCTGCCATTAAACTACAACAGCCATTGAAGATGAGAGTATAGGCCAATTTTTAAAGACTTCTTTTTTTCTTTTTTTTTTGTATTGTGAAAGCAGGAAGAAACAGCTGTGTTCGAACGCCAGCAAAATGTGGCGAGCACACACATCCTGTTTATTGCGCCTGGGTTGGTTTTTATATGCGTTTTGACGTCGACCACCCAAGGAGACTTGATTATTGAACCTCAAAACCTCTGTACAAAACCCAACCAAAACAAGTAGACCTGTTTGTTTTTGACATTGGCTTCTGAGTTGCATTAGACTATGACCTTGTGTAAAACACAATGATCCCTATAATAGTACAATCTAAACTTTTTTTTTTTTTTTTCCAAAGATATTATAAACTCTTTATTTACAATGAAATCATCAAAATTCAACCGTTTTATGTTGATTATTGTTTGAATACCAAATCAGCATATTGGAATAAAAAAGCATTTTATTTTGTTTGATGTGGTTTTATTTTATATAGCTATATTGATATTTCAGCACATGTGCCTGCATCCAGACGTGCTGGTATAGCTCTGCTGCATTTGTGACCAAGAGAGGCTGTTTAAAAGCACTTCAAAACATTGCAACAGTAAGCTGATAGGAATCCCTGAGGGAAGCACTTCTGTATAGCGTAAAGCGGGCGCTCCGCGTTCAGGATTAAGAAGGATCGCTCCACCCGACAGCGTCACGGCGAACACACTAATCCACCCGCACAAATTTAGACCTGTCAGCGTGACCTAATGCGAATGGCTGTCACCAGCCTGTTAGTTTGCTAGTTAGCTTTTTGATGTTCTTCATCCTTTAAGATTTTGGTGTCAGCACAGATTCAGGCTGCAAATGAGAGTCAGGTGTGCTACCCAAGTCCACAAAAGTATCACGTCATTGGTTGCTAATGTGTGAAGGAAACGTGTATGTAATGGGGTGAGTCAACATCACTAAAGCGTGTTTTTGGGTAATGAGTTATTTTAAAAAGAGCCTATTGTGAGGGTCTAAGAGAAGGGGGAAATGCTAGTGAAAAACACAATTCTGACAGTTTTGGGGTTGTCGTCATAAGCTGACACTGTGTTTTGTTCTCTGTTGATGACTGTAGATTACAGTGATTTGTTTTTAATGAGCAGGCCACTTCAATCAATTGAATTCCTGTCATTCACAAAGCTGAACACATCCCCCATCCCTCGCATGTTCACTTATGAAATGTTTTGCTAATTTCCATTCCGTCAGTGTAACACATGTTACTCCTAAATTAGCATTGAAATTGTCTGAAGATTTGTGAGGTAAGTTTAAAGAGTTTAACGAGTTCTTGTTAGATTTTGCTTAACGTGATGGAAGTGTGAGATGGGTAATAACTAAGAAACATTAGTCATTGCATTGTTCTCTCAGGTATATGCTAGACAAAGTGAACCCTCCTGTATGAGAATGTGAAAGGTGATAAGCTATGACATTTGTCTCAAATGTTCTCATTTCAGTTGTGTGCTTTATTTGGGACAAATAGGCCTACAGTGTCTTGCAAAAGAAGTTTTTATTTATTTATTTTTTATTTATTTATTTTTTTCTCCACGTTTTGTTAGTTTTTCACATTAGTCTACACTCCATACACCATAATGACAAAGAAAAAAAATTAAAATAAAATAAAATATATATATATATTAAAAAGGAATACCTGAAATAAGTACTTTGCAAAAATCATAGCCTTAACGGTCTTTTTGAGTATGATGCTACAAGCTTTTAACATCTGCATTTGGCAATTGTCTGCCATTCTTCTCACCTCTGAAGCTCTGTCAGGTTGGATGGGGGCTGGCAGACATTTTCAGACTTCTGGCCAAACGTTCGATTGAGTTGGGTTCTGGCCACCCAAGGACATTCACAGAGTTGTCCATTAGCCACTCTTGTTGTCCGCTTAGGGTCTTTGTCCTGTTTGAAGGTAAACCTTCTGCCCAGTCTGAGGTTCTGAATGCTCTGGACTAGGTTTTCATTAAGGCTGTCTCAATATTTTGGTGCACTGAGTAGTGCTGGGCGGTATACCGGTTCATACCGAATACCGGTGTTTCTTTTTGTTATGATATATATTTTTTAAAATCCCGCAATACCGGTGTATGTCGCTTAAACAACGTTCGGAATGTGACACTGTTTGAAAGGGGTCCCTTTTCACTGTTGCACTGTGGTGAGAGAACAGCTGTATGTGTTACTAAGCGTGAAAATTCCGAAACTGAAGCTGTAGAACTAATAGAACGCGATGACAGAAGAACTCATCATTTTTGGTCATACCGCCCAGCACTAGCATTGAGCTCTCCTTCCACTCGGAGTCCACCAGTCCACAGCATGATGCTGCTACCATCACTTTACTGATGGGATGGTACTGTGCAGGTGATGAGCAGTGCCTGGTTTCCCTCCATACGTGATGTGGTTCATTAGACCAAAAAAATCTTGTTTCTCACAGTCTTAAGAGTCCTTTTTTTGGCAAATTCCAAGTGGGTTTTAATGTGTCATGATTGAGGAGAGGATTGAGTCTGGCCACACCATCACGAAGCCCAGATCAGAGGAGTGTTGCAGTAATGTTTGTCCTTCTGTAGGTTTGTCCTATGTCCACATATGATCATGGAGCTGGAGTTGTACAAATGTTCTTCCATTAAGATAATGGAGGCTACATGCTTTTGTGAGCCTTCAATTTAAAGCAGTTTAACATAAGGCAGCAATGTAAAGTGTGACCAAAAAAAACATGAATATGGGTATGAATACTTTTGCAAGGCACAATTTTATTGCAACATTTATGTGTACAATTGAAATATATGAAGTTAAAGCATATAAAAATACAGCATGAAGTTAAAGCATATAAAAATACAGCGCAGAGTGAAATAATCAGGAAAAAACATAGGTGAAGTGTAATTTCTGTGTAATGCTGAAATACAGCTCATACCTGTAAAAATGGTAATTATTTCCGAAAGATTTCTTGAACCTGTTTTATGGGGAGTAACCGGTTTCCCCCACAGGTATAATAAGAACGGAGTGGACCTGAATCGCAATTTTCCGGACGCGTTCGAGAGTACTACAGGTCGGAAAAGGGAGAAGGAGGTAAGGGCCGTGATGGACTGGCTAAAGACGCAAAGCTTTGTCCTCTCGGCCAATCTCCACGGAGGAGCGGTGGTGGCCAGCTATCCCTACGACAACAGCAACGGAGGTCAGTTGCTAATAAAGCCATATCTGTTTTGTTTTCTTTGTTTTTTTTAATTGATAGAGATTCATGTTCGATTAATGTTAACAGTGTAAAGCTTACTGTATTATATTTGAAATGAAAACTGTTAAGTCCTCTAAATTGTCAATAGCATGAAAATGTTAGTGAAATGTTGCACACAATGCTTTTATAGTTTATAGATTTTCAGCTAGTAAACTATCTGTAACTGCAAAAATAGTGATTTTTATCAAGTAAATGTAAGAATAAATTAAGAATGTAATATTGTTATTAATATTCGTAATATTTCAAGATGAACACACAGGAACTTAAACTTACTTGATCATCTGTACATTTTTAGAAAATTGTAAAATATGATGCAGTGTGCTTGAGGAATGTTTACTTATCTTATTTTTGGCTATAAATATCCTCAATTGCACCAAATTCTATGTTTTTGCTTAGTTTGGGCCTCTAAAACTTTAATTTCATGTAAAATTAATTTAATTTAATTGTATCTTGTTTTATTTTAATGTAGTATATTTTGTTTATAATTTTTTTTTATTATTTCTCCAATTTGAGCTTTATGTTGTATAATAGACCTTATGTAGCTCTGCCCCCTTTTCAGCACTGCGCTTGTCTTGTTTTCCGTTTATATTTCTAGATCATGAAGGTAAGGTTGTAGCGAGACATTTGTTATGACATCTGCTTTGAACATTACAATGCTCATGATATTGTGAACTGTACATTAAGAAAGTTTTTACTTTGTACTTGATCATCTTTAAGAGCGATGCTATAGAGATACCACAAAAACCGAATTTGAAAGAGAGAATTGTAAAGATGATTGCACACTTGTTTCTCTGGTGCATAAGGTCTGTATATGGTATATGATTAATAAAGGGCTGATGCATGGAATATGAATATCTGTTGTCGGCAATCACATGCAAACGGTCTTAAAATGATTTGTAAATTGTGTACCATTGACAAACTGTTATCATGTATTTGATTTATTGATTTATTACAATGTTATCATTTTTGCCTTTCATATGATAGGCTTTACAGGGTTGAAGGCGTGAATCAATATTGTGAGGTTTTAAAAGCTACATGCGTTTATGGTAATTAACTTGCAGTGTTTTTTATTTAATTATTATTATTAAAATTATTATTATTGTGAGAAGCAAGTCGAATGATTGTATGTCGTAGCATATCATTATAGACCGATATAGAGTTTTAAAAATAATGAAGTTATGCCTTACAAAATAGGTAAAAAAAAGTTTAAACATAACTGTCTTAATGATGAACAGCAATTCTGTAGGAGTTCTTTTGAGTCCAGCGACGTGTAACGGTAATGTCATCGACTTTGTTTCAGGAAGCGAGCTGCAACGAGGCCTCAGCATCTCCCCCGACGATGACGTGTTTGTCCACCTGGCAAAGACCTACTCCTACAGCCACCGCGAGATGCACAACGGAAACAGCTGTTACGACTCGCAGGACTTCTCCCACGGCGTAACTAACGGATATCACTGGTATCCTCTACCAGGTAAAAAGGTTGTAAGCATCAGTTTAATAATTGTTCGTGGCGGTTTACCTGCAAACATAGCTAATATTTTGATGTCGTAATTGTAATGATTACATTTTGGAATATGATTGTAAAATAAAAAATTGATAATTACTGTAGTGACACTTGAGACACTGAGATTATTTGTTGCTGTTTGTATCAATTCTCAGTTACGTACTAGTGTGTTGTTCTCTTAGGGGGAATGCAAGACTATAACTACGTGTGGGCACAATGTTTGGAGCTCACACTGGAAATCTCTTGCTGCAAGTATCCTCCAGAGGCGCAGCTTCCCGGCCTATGGGCGGCCAACAAACCCGCACTACTGGCTTACATGCAGCAAGTACACCTAGGTAGGCAGACGGAACACCGCTTTGCTCACAAGCATACCTGTGACATTTTCTAATTCTATATAATTGAATATTAGAATATATACGCTGAAATGAAGACCTAAAACATTAAAGGGGTCATATGATGTTGCTAAAAAGAACATTATTTTGTGTATTTGGTGTAATGAAATGTGTTTATGCGGTTTAAGGTTCAAAAAACATTATTTTCCACATACTGTAAATTATTGTTTCTCCTGTATGCCCCGCCGTTCTGAAACACGTCGATTTTTACAAAGCTCATCGGTCTGAAAAAGCGAGGTGTGCTGTGATCGGCCAGCTATCCAGTGCGTCGTGATTGGCCGAATACCTCAAGCGTGTGACGGAAATGTTGCGCCCCTCGCCATATTGTGATGATGCCCTGTCCGGCCGGAGCGATGATTCAAAAACATGAAAACCCATTATAAACGAGGCATTCGTTGCATCCAGTGGGGACATAATTATGGATTATAATGACTTGTACTGTCTTTTTACGCGTTGCGTTGCATCACGCCGCGTAAGCATAAAACCATGTCTGCGTTTGTGATTGGAGAAATGACAAACAACAGTGTAGAGTAGGGCTCTACACTGCCCAAAAAACTCCCTTTAAATATATAAAATATAAAAACTCTTTAAATATAAAAGCATCATATGACCCCTTTAACAATCAAATTAATGTAATGAAATTAAACGAGCACTGAAATGAACACATTTCTGCACAAGAAATGTTTGTTAGAATAAAAACAAGGACAATGGTGATATGGGAAATATGGTAACAGTTTTTAGTGTAGGGACTAATTTTCACTATTAACTAGTTGCTTATTAGCATGACTATTATTAACATTGGCTGTTTATTAGTACTTATAAAGCACATATTTCTGCATGAGTATATTCTACATCCCTAATCCTACCCAATACCTAAATTTAACAAGTACCTTACTATTAATAAGCAGCCAATTAAGAGGTTGAGGCAAAAGTGGTAGTTAATGTTTTTTTTTTAATGGTGAGAATTGCACCTTAAAATAAAGTGTGACCAAAAAAAACATTATTATTACTTATTGTGTTAACTTACTGTATGTCCGAGTTTATTATTTAAATTAAGATCTTTGAGTTTCTGTGTGTTCATGAAGTGCTGATAGTTGTATAAAATGAAATTGTAAAATTGTGTTGAAGAGAACTGTCAGAGCAGCTCTTTAAGATGAAGTACAGGTAGCATCTCATATAGCGAGACGGCAGGAGCCAAAACACCATGAGCATCAGGTGCGCACAACCATGGTGCTCATTCATGTGACCCTGGACCACAAAACCAGTCATAAGGGTACATTTTTCGAAATTGAGATTTATACATCATCTGAAAGCTGACTAAAGCTTTCCATTGATGTATGGTTTGTTAGGATAGGACAATATTTGGTCGAGATGCAACTATTTGAACATCTGGAATGTGAGGGTGCAAAAAAAACAAAATACTGAGAAAATCGCCTTTAAAGTTGTCCAAATGAAGTTCTTAGCAATGCATATTACTAAACAAAAATTAAGTTTGAATATATTTACAGTAGGAAATTTACAAAATATCTTCATGGAACATGATCTTTACTTAATATCCTAATGAGTTTTGGCATAAAAAAAATCAATAATTTTGACCCATACAATGTATTTTTGGCTATTGGCTATTGTATACAAATATACCCCAGCGACTTGAGACTGGTTTTGTGGTCCAGTGTCACGTATGGCTATGCCGATTTCACATTTAAGCAGCAGTGTTATTTTTATGTACAGTAGTCTATCTCTTGATTTGATTCTCCAAATTATACATAATATAAATTATATATTCAGAATCTGTGACTGTGCTACAGTGTAAATGCCATAAAGGCTGGAATCTGTGTGTTTTCTGTATCGCATAAATCGCAGGGTCCTATGAGTGACCAAACAAGTTGAGCAAACATGTTTAAAAAAAAAAGCGCATGATGTCACTTGATTATCATATGAGGCTACACTCAATTATCCAGCTTTTTTTCCCTGTAAAACTGGTTATATGTAATGTGCCTGGCTTCTGGTGTCATTGGCTTCCAGTTGTTTTTAGCTGTACAAAACCGCTGTGTAATGTCAGATTACTTTTCTTAGGGAATTAATTATTATTAATTAATTCAGGTTTTGAGAGGACTCGAATCTGAAGATTCGAAGTCAACCTGATTAGAACTGATTTCAAATTTGATAGTTTACACTTTATCAACGGTCGTCCAGCGAGATGTTAACATCCGTGTATATTACCGATTCTGTTCATATTACTTCGTGGCCAACGACACAAACAAAATGGTAATCTTATTCGTTTTGAGCAAGGTTACAAGGATCTAGGCAGAGTTTTAACTTTAAAATGTCACGACACAAGACAATGATTCTTTATAAATGAAACAAGATTACATTGACCTAAGCTAAGACATACACATACACTCACACATACAGTTCTGAAGAATGAAAGTTACGGAGTTTGTATGAAGTTCCCAAAGTTCTAAGTCGTTTTCCACGAGTGGTTTTAAATTCAACCTGAGAGAATCACAAAGCAGAGGTTTGTCTTACGTTTACTGCTTAAATGGCTCAGCACCTATTTCAGCGGATAGAAGACCTTGTTTGTACTTGCGTTTGTGATGGCAGCTGCAACGGGGTTTCCTCGTAGCCTGAGGGAGTCCCGGCTTTTGATTGGTTGCTGAGATGACGTCGGTATGGCGTACTTTGGGGAGAGCCCTCCATGGTGATTGGTTGGTTGCCTGGTGACACAGAGGCTTCGGCAGGTCTTCTGAGAGAGTTTAAGTTTGCAAGACTTGAGGCTTTTGAAGATCTCTGGCAGTCACGAAGTTTCAGCTAAAGTGTTTGAGTTCTGGAGTCTCGCTTGTGCGATGTTACGGCGTGGGAGCGCTTTGTAGCGCGGTCACCAAGGCGAAAAGCCAAAGGTCTAGAGAGTAAGCAGCGAGAAGCACTTGAATCTGTGTTGCAGTGGGGTTTTGACCTGCGGCACAAGTCCGTCCCACGGCGCGCTCTTCCAATCGACTTGATGCAAGGCGGGGCGTGCATACCTTAACACGAAGCTTCACTTTATCACATGCGGACACCATCTATAAAAGTTTTGTTAGTACTTCTATAAAGTTTCTTAAATGCAAGTATTGTACATACTATTAAAGTTTACTTCATTTCAACATTCTGCATTTGTCGTGCCCATTCGTTCAAGCTCATATAAAGAGCCGCATATGTAATTACATGTTGTCATATATGTAATGTCTGATTACGTTTCTTAGGGAATTAATTATTATTAATTAATTCAGGTTTTGAGAGGACTCGAATCTGAAAATTCAGAGTCAACCTGATTAGAGCTGATTTAAAATTTGATAGTTTACACTTTATCAACGGTCGTCCAGTGAGACGTTAGCGTCCGTGTACATTACCGATTCTGTTCATATTACTTCGTGGCCAACGACACATAAACAAAATGGTAATCTTATTAATTTTTGAGCAAGGTAACAAGGATCTAGGCAGAGTTTTAACTTTAAAATGTCACGACACAAGACAATGATTCTTTATAAATGAAACAAGATTACATTGACCTAAGCTAAGACATACACATACACTCACACATACAGTTCTGAAGAATGAAAGTTACGGAGTTTGTAGCTGAGATGACGTCGGTATGGCGTACTTTGGGGAGAGCCCTCCATGGTGATTGGTTGGTTGCCTGGTGACACAGAGGCTTCGGCAGGTCTTCTGAGAGAGTTTAAGTTTGCAAGACTTGAGGCTTTTGAAGATCTCTGGCAGTCACGAAGTTTCAGCTGAAGTGTTTGAGTTCTGGAGTCTCGCTTGTGCGATGACGTTACCACTGCACCTCTGATCCTCGAGGGGTTTTCAGACAGGGGGAGTTTCTCCTCCCCTGGTGAGTTAGGGTTTAAGCACTGCTTTTATTTGAGTCTCTTGAGACTATAAGCTAGATGGGACAGGAACTGCTGAGACACTTCACTGACCCTGCATGAGTTTTACGACCGCAGATGGCTGCATAGGGTGCTCCTCAGTTTGTCTCAATGGAATGTGATTGTTTCATGTGTGACTCAGTGTAAGTGGGTCCGTTCGAAGACGGAGATCCTACAGCTGGTTATGCTGCTTAAAAATGCAAAGTGGTATTTTTTTTTAACCATATTCTTGGAATGTTTTGTCTTAATTGTAAAACACTGGTTTGTAGTGCAAACAGTAGGGCTGTGTATCGGCAAGAATGTGGCGATACGATACGCATCACAATACAGGGGTTGCGATACGATATGTTGCGATAGATTGCGATACTGTAAGCAAGATGATATATTTGGATATTTCCAGGGGTGTGAAGTAAAGAATTACAAATACTCCCGTTACAGTAATTAAGTAGTTTTTATCAGTAATTGTACTTTTTTGAGTAGTTTAAAAATTGTGTACTTTTACTTTTACTTGAGTACATTTTAAGTGATGTATCGGTACTTTTTACTCCGCTATTTTCCTCCGTTTCTGGTCGTTACATGCTTATTTTAATTTTATTTTTATCCATCAACGTGATTGGACAGAGAGTAATAGGTCTCGTGACTTTCATCAAATCAAATTGTGCATAGAAAACTTTAACCGCCAACTGTTGTTAATCGTGGCTGCTGTGGAAGTGCATTCAAGCATCAATTCAGTCGAGTTATCTTCCTCTAATATGTTAAGGTAAATTTCTGATTTCTGCTTACTAAATGATCTGTAAATGCTAGCCTTTCTACAGGGCCTGAAGTTTGGCGTGAGGTTAGAACAATGTGCATTTATGTTAAAATTGTAACAAATTATCAAGTGTAGTTATTTTTTTCTTTATTGCAAAACGCTAAAACTGGCACCTTTTTTGGAGAGAAATGGGCTCTCATTTTAACCAATATCATGGTGTGTGATGCTGAACTATGAGTTTCTAATGGTGTTTGTATTTGCACTGTTCTAAACATTAATATTTTATGTGCAACAACAGCATGCTGTCTCAGTGGCCTTACACAGGATTTTAAATCTATTTTTTCAAACTTTATGATTTAAATGGGGATGATTGTTGTACTGAGAATAACTTTCATCTTTTATTCAACTGAATACTGTTTCCGTGCTGTTTTGATGTATTTTAAAGAGTTGGCAGTCAAAATTAAAACTGCTGGATAATAGATATTCTTTATTCTTTATGACAAACAAGATAATGTGAATTACAGAATGTACAACGTTTTTAAAATGTATAAATTGCGGTGTACAGCGTTTATTATGAGGGGGTAGAATCCAGCAGAGACTTCGCAAATTTTTTATCACTTCACTGCCGCAGCAGTGAGTTTATTATTATTTTATTTATTTTTTATTTTTTTTCTCTTTTTCGCTTCTGAATTTATTCAATCTTTCCACTGTCGCAGCAGTGGCTTTCCTACCCTAATATCTAACAGTTCATCGCCGCAGCAGTGAGTCGTCCTTCAAACCCCGCAAACGTTCCTTCGTCACTACCGCAGTGGTGACAAATCCCCATTAGCTTTTACCCATCAGCAGCGATTTCTTTCTTTTGTTAAGCTTTCCTCTTCGCCATAGCAGAGTTTTCCCCATCGCTCCCGCAGGAGCGTTTTTTCTCCTCAAAGCGTTAAATAAGTCTTTTTGGGGGGTAAAACCAACATTTTTATTTTTATTTATTTATTTATTTTTTTTTTCTTTTTTAGGAAAACTGTCATTTAGAACACACCACCATATGCAAACCTTAGGAAAAAAAACATCCATTTACATACTTGACATCCGGAGCTCATTGACAAATATCTTGTATCGTAAGATGCGCTCCCTTTTTCACAGAGTGCGCGTTATCGCGAAATCGAAAGTGAACAGCGTGAGCGCTCATTCAAAAGAGAGAAAAATACTCCCTATTGATAGGCGAAAATTCTATGCAATATTAGAATGTTTGCGGGAGCGGGCGGGACTGGATAAACCTTGCAGGAGCGGAACACACACATTGTCACCCTCATGTGGTGTTGGGGTCCTTTTTGCTCTGAAAAAAAATTATTTTTCCCGAAAATACTAGTTATTATGAATAATTTTCACAATATTAAAAACGGAAGAAAATTTGCAGTTTATCACACTAGTGTGCTTTAATGCTTAATCAGGGAGTTTGTTTTGAGAGGCTTTTATTTTGTACAAAATGGCACAAAAGTCACACTTGTGGTGTTCCCGGTCAAAAATGTCCAGCCATTCAAAGCCAGTATATTTTTTTCAGTAATGTTTCCACCACTGGATATTTCTTATTTTAGGAAAAGGAGAATAGGATATAATTTTAGGAAAACTGTCATTTAGAACACACCACCGTATGCAAACCTTAGGAAAAAAAACATCGATTTAAATACTTGACATCCTGAGCTCATTGCAGATTTGACAGGGAACAGCAAAAGTGTTACTTTTTGCCCCTTTACAGAAAATAAAAGCATTTCAAAATAAAGGTCCTTTTTTGTGATCTTTCCCATTCACTCTGAATGGCCAGTCATTTTTGACCGGGAACACCACAAGTGTGACTTTGTGCCATTTTGTACAAAATAAAAGCCTTTCAAAACAAACTCCCTGATTAAGCATTAAAGCACACTATTGTGATAAACTGTGCAAATTTTCATCAGTTTATATGTAATATTGTGAAAATTATTGATAAATAATGCTTTTTTCACTCAAAAAATTAGGTGCCTAGTCTCAGATAAATGAGGCCTACGATTAATCAGAAGCAAATATAAATACAAAACCAGTCCTAAATGAAAGATAAGAAGTTGACAAAAAAGCAATTGTTTGAGGCCGGGTCCTTTTTGCTCTGTAACATCGTAAGTGTGATAGGGTTCTGAACACAACACAAGGGTTAAGTTCAGAGGTAAGAAGACTGCTATGTAGTGGTCGGGATATAAACCCAAAACGAAACAACAGCCATGAATATTGTATACATTTTTTTATGTAATTTTTATATTGATATTGCGTTTTTGAGAATCGATACAGTATCGCCAAACAAAATATCGTAATACTCGCGTGTATCGATATTTTCTTACACCCCTAGCATACACTGCGATTTATGCACTTTGATATTTGTAGTGTTATTTTCCTATAGCAGCTAACGAATTGGAAGTCGGGTCCATTTACGGAAAACGGTTTACTTGCACATTGCAAAATAAGGTGGATAAAAAGATTAGGGCGGATGGATTATTGTGGCACAATAAGCATATCCTGTTACAGTCACAATAAAATTGCACAAACGGACACCGTACCATCCCTGACCTTTAGCGACGGGACAATCCGACAGCTGACTCGCGGGACAAAGGCACCGTCCACACCCAGCGTTGACACAACGGTCTCTGTAATCCATCCGCAAGCAAACGGCGGGATCGGAAGCCAATACGCTTTGCCACACCTTTTAAACAACGGGGCAAAAAAGTTGTTTACAAACCGGAGCAGCTAGAGTGTTGTAATGCCTCACAGAGATGATGAAATTGTTTACAGTCGAGTTGCGGTTGATGGCTTTTAAGATGGGCCGTGCACCTTTAAAAAGTCATTGCCACGTACGTATGACAGCGATTTGCTGGCATAGAAACTCCTTAATGGATGGAGGTCATGAAGGTGTATGTGAAACATTATAGGAAAGGATGTGAACATTTTCCATTTGACAAACCAAATGGGTTCCCCGTTTGCTTGCATGATGTGATATTAGGTGGCTGCTTAGAGAAAAGAGGCCACCCCAAATATGAGTAAAAGTACCTTTTGCTATGAAAAGCTGAAAGTGAAAGATTCCTTTATTATATATTTGTTTATTTTATTTTTTATTTTTTTTGCACAGGGGTGAAAGGAGTAGTGATGGACTCGTACGGGAAGCCTGTCCAAAACGCTGTAGTGGAGGTAGCGGGGAGAAGAAACGTTTGTCCCTTCAGGACGGATCGTAACGGGGAATACTACAGACTGCTGCTGCCCGGAAACTACACCATCAAAGTAAGATCAGGCCTTCTTGTAGGGCATTTCATAGCTGCTCAAAGTGTTAAAGGGATAGTTGACCCAAAAATGACAATTTGATGTTTATCCGCTTACCCCGGGGGCATCCAAGATGTAGGTGACTTTGTTTCTTCAGTAGAGCACGAATGATGATTTTTAACTCCAACCGTTGCAGTCTATCAGTCGTATAATGCATGGCAATGGTAACAAAATGTATGAGTAAAAAAACACGCACAGACAAATCCAAATGAAAGCCTGCGGCTCGTGACGACACATTGATGTCCTAAGACACTAAACAAAACCGAACGATATTTATATCATTTTTGTACCTCTAATACACCACTATGTCCAATTGCCTGAAGAGCAATCAACCATAAGTTCAGGCGAGCAGGCTCAGAAGTTGGGAATACGTGGAAAGTCACCACTCCCGAATGAGTTTGCACGAGAGAACGTAATCTTTTAGTTTTAAGTCGGTTTGAACAATCCGGATAAGCGCAAGTAAGTACCATTTTGATTAGCCGTCGTACCTATCTCTGTAATCCATCCGCAAGCAAACGGCGGGATCGGAAGCCAATACGCTTTGCCACACCTTTTAAACAACGGGGCAAAAAAGTTGTTTACAAACCGGAGCAGCTAGAGTGTTGTAATGCCTCACAGAGATGATGAAATTGTTTACAGTCGAGTTGCGGTTGATGGCTTTTAAGATGGGCCGTGCACCTTTAAAAAGTCATTGCCACGTACGTATGACAGCGATTTGCTGGCATAGAAACTCCTTAATGGATGGAGGTCATGAAGGTGTATGTGAAACATTATAGGAAAGGATGTGAACATTTTCCATTTGACAAACCAAATGGGTTCCCCGTTTGCTTGCATGATGTGATATTAGGTGGCTGCTTAGAGAAAAGAGGCCACCCCAAATATGAGTAAAAGTACCTTTTGCTATGAAAAGCTGAAAGTGAAAGATTCCTTTATTATATATTTGTTTATTTTATTTTTTTTGCACAGGGGTGAAAGGAGTAGTGATGGACTCGTACGGGAAGCCTGTCCAAAACGCTGTAGTGGAGGTAGCGGGGAGAAGAAACGTTTGTCCCTTCAGGACGGATCGTAACGGGGAATACTACAGACTGCTGCTGCCCGGAAACTACACCATCAAAGTAAGATCAGGCCTTCTTGTAGGGCATTTCATAGCTGCTCAAAGTGTTAAAGGGATAGTTGACCCAAAAATGACAATTTGATGTTTATCCGCTTACCCCGGGGGCATCCAAGATGTAGGTGACTTTGTTTCTTCAGTAGAGCACGAATGATGATTTTTAACTCCAACCGTTGCAGTCTATCAGTCGTATAATGCATGGCAATGGTAACAAAATGTATGAGTAAAAAAACACGCACAGACAAATCCAAATGAAAGCCTGCGGCTCGTGACGACACATTGATGTCCTAAGACACTAAACAAAACCGAACGATATTTATATCATTTTTGTACCTCTAATACACCACTATGTCCAATTGCCTGAAGAGCAATCAACCATAAGTTCAGGCGAGCAGGCTCAGAAGTTGGGAATACGTGGAAAGTCACCACTCCCGAATGAGTTT
>NW_015552643.1:1275771-1335920 GCF_001515605.1 Sinocyclocheilus anshuiensis
CGAGAGAACGTAATCTTTTAGTTTTAAGTCGGTTTGAACAATCCGGATAAGCGCAAGTAAGTACCATTTTGATTAGCCGTCGTACCTACAATGTTTGGGCACAGCGTAAACAATGAGTGACGTACACGCGCGAGAGATCACTTCCGGCGCTTGCGTAAACTACGCTAGAGCGCGTACACGCCTCACGCACCGGATGCCCGCGCGCGCTCAAGGCAATTGGACATAGTGGTGTATTAGAGGTAAAAAATTATATAAATACTGTTCAGTTTCTGGCACAAACCGATCGTTTCGTGTCTTGGGACATCAATGTGTCGTCACGAGCCGCAGGGTTTAATTAGGATTTGTCTGTGCATGCTTTTTTTACTCTCATAGATTTTGTCACCATCGCCATGCATTATACGACCGATAGACCGCAACGGTTGGAGTTAAAAATCATCATTTGTGTTCTACTGAAGAAACAAAGTCACCTACATGTTTGATGCCCCGGGGGTAAGTGGATAAACATGAAATTGTCATTTTTGGGTGAACTATCCCTTTAAGGAGTCATCGGTTTCAACAGCGTGATTGACTCTGTCATTTTCAACAACAGTATGACAAAACGACTGTATATTTAGGAAAAGAGTGATCAGTACTCGGCCTAGTTGAACCTAACATAAGTGTCGGCAGCCTTCTCTGAGCACCTCGAGTAAGTGGGCTGTTTTCACATCCCTCAGTCCAGGAAATACGGTTCATTGAGGAGAAACTAATCGTTTAGGTGTACATTTGGGGCCAAAGGCTTCATTCCCTGAGAGTAAATGAGAGTTTTAGAGTGGATATTTTTTAGGTTCCTTTTAACCGATAACCACTTTTACGGAGTAAGACAGGAATAAATAAAGCAATAGAAACATTATCGTAAAGTAGTACGAGAATGTACGTGTAAGAAGATTGTATTTTTGTTTCAGAGGTGGGTAGTAACGAGTTAATTGACTGGAGTAAATAGTTCTACAAGTCCTTTTACTTGAGTACAGTTTTTGGGTGCTCTACCCACCTCTGTTATTTTTGGGCTTGATTTTTGTGTAGCGTCTTTGCGGCATCAGTTATTTGACCCGCACAAGGATGCACTACATTGTTTGACATGAGTTTATTGTTAATGTTAGTTTGAGTAATACAATCAAAGTACATGGGTAAAAATGTGTCAGTGATAAGTCAGCGATACCCTAAATTGCAGCCTCAGCTGTGTTTTTGGGAAGAAAAAAACAGGGAACCGTAAAAGTGCACACTTTGAGAAAGACATTCCCAAGCGCCGTTTAATGGTGTAAAGATGTTTTTTCAACAGAGCATTTCTAAACATTAGACTTTATTTAGGAAGCTTGGAGTGTTTGTAATAGAAATAGAAACGAAATGATAAACAAGAACCAAATGATTAGCCATCTGATGTTAGTAGTCAATGGTTTATCCCTTTTTCTCGATGACGGCCTTTAGTCGTTTGTTGTAGTTGTCAAGTTTGAGGCACGTCCGCTAAATACTTGCGGTCCATTGTTCCTTGGCAAATCTGTCAAGCTCCTCCAGATTTGTCGGTCTCCTGGCATGGACTCTGGTGTTCAGTGAGCCCTACAGATGTTGTATTGGATTCAAGGACGTTCACTTTGCTCATTTGGAGGTAGTTCTTGACCGGAAGTGAGGTGTGCTTTGGGTCGTTATCAGGCTGGAAGACAAAATGAGGTTTTGCTGCAGATTGTCTGTCAAAGTCTTGTCGTAGTGTTCCTTTTTCCGAGAAACGCACTGAAACATCCCCGTAACATTATACCCCCACTGCCACGTTTCACTGTGGGAATGGTGTTCTTTGGGTTGAGAGCCTCTCCAAAGCTAGGCAACGTGTCTACGGCCAAAGAGCTGTGGTTTTGTCTCATCTGACCAAAGGACAAGTTTCCAGTATGCATAATCTTTTGTCGTCCTTTAAACTTCAGTGTAGCTTGGAGGTGTCTCTTCTCCAGAAGTGTTTTTTTTTTCTTGGTCCGCAACCTCGCAGTCCATTGTTGTGTGGGCCTCTACCAGTGGTAGAAAGAGTACTGAAAAAATATACTGGAGTAAAAGTACCATTACCTTCCAAAGAATGTAGTGAGAGTAGAGTAAAAGTACTTGACCAAAAAACTACTCGAGTAAGAGTAAAAGAGTAGGCTATTTAAAAGTACTCATGAGTAGCAAGTACCGAGCTGTGGATTCTACCCCCTCATAATAAACGCTGTACAGCTATTTAAAAGTACTCATGAGTAGCGAGTACCGAGCTGTGGATTCTACCCCCTCATAATAAACGCTGTACACCGCAATGTATACATTTGAAAAACGTTGTACAGTGTGTAATTCACATTATCGTGTTTGTCGTAAAGAATGAAGAGTATCTATCATCCGGCAGTTTTAATTTTGACTGCCAACTCTTTAAAATACATCAAAACGGCACGGAAACAGTATTCAGTTAAAGAAAAGTGAAAGTTATTGTCGGTACAATCATCCCCATTTAATAAAAAAATGTGTAAGGCCACTGAGACGGCATATGCTGTTGTTGCACATAAAATATGAATGTTTAGAACAGTGCAAATACAAACACCATTAGAAACTCCTAGTTCAGCATCACACACCATGATATGGGTTTTAATGAGAGGCCATTTTTCTCCAAAACGGTGCCAGTTTGAGCGTTTTGCAATAAAGAAATAAGAATGAGTAAAGTTGATAATTTATGTTACAATTTTAACATAAATGCACATTGTTGTAGAAGGATGGCATCATGCCATACCCTTTACATATTTACTGGAATTGTTATGCTGATAATACAATTTGTAAGGAAAAATGCATGAAATAGCGAGGTATTTCTGGGGAAACTTTTTCAAAGGAAAAGACACACACACACACACACGTCTCTTTGGTGAATCGGCAGCATCCACAACTGAACGGAACAAAGTGTTGAACTTGAAAATTGTTTATGCGCAAGTGCACTTGCTAAATGAAGGCGGATTTTATAAAATGGATGAAAAAAAAAAGTTTATTAACGAGCTGCAGTTTGATGACATCACACGCTGGCACAGATGCAGTATATTAACGCCACAGGTTAAGGTGCAGATTTGGTCCTCAATTTGTGATTCCAACACACTTTTTCACAGCGCGCATCACGCGTTCAAACTCATCAAAAGTCAACAAGTTCCACAAGCAACAACGACTTATCCAAGTGACCGCTGCAGGACGCACGCAAGAGAGGCAGTGCAGATCGCGTGTCTCATATTGAGTGGGAATTTACCAAACGTGGCACTTGCGGGAGTTAACACTGTACGCAATACCCGCAACCTCACACCAAATTTCAGGCCGTGTAGATAGGCAAGCATATACAATAGCAAATCATTTAGTAAGCAGAAATCCGAAATTTACCTTAACATATTAAGTTAGAGGAACATGTGACTGAATCGATGCTTGAAGAATGCGCTTCCGGCAGCCACGATGAACAGTTGGCGGTTAAAGTTTTCTATGCACAATTTCATATGACGAAAATCACGAGACCTATTACTCTCTATCCAATCACGTTGATGGATAAAAATAAAATTAAAATAAGCATGTAACGACCACAAACGGAGAAAAATATCGGAGTAAAAGTACCGATACATCACTTAAAATGTAGTCAAGTAAAAGTACACAATTTGTAAACTACTCAAAAAAAAAAAGTACAATGACTGATTAAAAACGACTTCATTACTGTAACGTGAGTATTTGTAATTCGTTACTTGACACCCCTGGCCTCTACTTATCATGTTTGTTGAGACATCAGTCCCAGACTTGGCTAAGTGATTACTGCGGTCAAGCCAGCCACACTTTTTTTTGTCTTGCGCGTGTAATTGTGCACTTACGGTACGGGTGCTGAGAGCAGTCAAAACGCATGTAAAGAAGCTGTCATACCGACGTTTCCTTTAGAATGTGCTTATTTTAACTTGTATTTGTAGTATGTAAATACATAATTTGTGTACATGAACGTTTGTATTGTACATTAATTATTATAAAGAATTTATTAATGTTTATAAATGTTCATATTAATGTTTTATATCCATTGTTTTTTTTTTTATTTAGTGTGTGTGTGTGTGTGTGTGTGTGTGTATAACAACAAAATGCGTCCTAGCACTGTGTCCAAAGTGTGTCCAATATTCCAACACTCATAAAAAGTGTTCCTTTAAAGGTTAGCTCATTCTTTCAATTGATATGTATTCAGAGTGGCCCTGACTATCACTGTGTTCATTTTCAAGGCATTTTACTGTATAGTTGTGGAGAAAACTAAAAGCAAAATCACCCAAACCATCAAACTCCATTGTTGCACTTTGATTATTTCCGTATATCCAAACATTCATAAAAAGTGTTCCTTTATAGGTTAGCTCATTCTTTCAATTGATATGTGTTCAGAGTGACCCTGACTATCACTGTCTTCATTTTCAAGGCATTTGACTGTATAGTTTTGGAGAAAACTAAACGCAAAATCACCCAAACCACTATCACTGTATTAATAATCAAATATTTTTACTGTATAGTTTTGAGAAAATTCAAGGCAAATTCACCCCAAGCGTCTAAGTGCATAAGCACTTTTACATTATGTCCTATATTGAAACAGTCTTCTTTCCTTTATAGGTTTGCTCATTCTTTCAATGTATTCCTTTTCACAGTGACCCTGACTAATACTGTATGAATTTTCAAATATTTGTACTGTATAGTTTGAGAAAATTAATGGCAAATTCACTCCAAAAAACAACGTGCATTCTAGCAGTTGCACTATGACCCATTTTCAAACACTCATAAAAGTCTTTCCTTTTATAGGTTTGCTCATTCTTTCAGTTGATTCCTGTTCACACTGACCCTGAATATTACTGTAGTAACTGTCAAATATTTGTACAGTATAGTTTTTGAGAAAATTAAAGGCAACTTCACCCCAAGCATCTAAGAAAAACTCGGACCATGTGATTGATAAGATAACATTTGATTTATGAATTGGGAGGAGAAATATACAACACCCCTAGCAAAGACAGCGTCTAATTGGTCAAAACACCATTTGGGATGTGGCCAAAAGCCCAGTTTAAATACTCAGGACACCATCAAAATCTCTCTCTCCCCTGTTTTCCCTTTTCCCGGCTTTTAGTTTTTGCCTGCTTTTTAGTCATGTGCTTTCAAGTCATCACTTTTAGCCATGCAGCTTTTTAGTCATAGCTTTGAGCTATGCTTTTTAATCATGCTCCTTTAGCTTTTTGAGCGTGCTCTGGCTTACATGCCAGCTCCTCCAAAACCATGAGGAGAAACGCCACCTAGTCGTGTTTTCACTATACTTTGGATATTAATATCAATTGCAGAGTTGATGTTATACGGCTCGTTCAATGTAAAACAGTGATTCCCTTTAAAATCTTAAATGATTCCCTTTGAGCTAAATTTCCCTGTTTCCCTTACAGTGATGATGCCTGCAAAGCTATTATTTGTTTACCATAATCATCAGTGTATTGAATAAGTCTGCTTGGCTGCCATTTCTTGTTTCTCCTTACCCGTAACTGATCAGTTACAATTGTATTGAGATGAATTGTACAATGATCTATCTAAATGAAAATCCAGATACAAGACGACACCGATCAGGTAAGGACAGCTGACAACGCAAAGAAAAAGTAATATAGTATCGGTGGCGTTGTTTGAAAATGATCACGCTTTTATTTGAATTGGACTTGACTTTATTTGATGTACTTGTATAAATATTATACATTTGATAGAAATAGATGCAATTTATATATATTATAAATGTATTTATTTATTTTGCCTTTCTTATTTCAGAAAACAACTTTGTGCATCTTAAGAAATAACATAAATATTACACATTTGATAGAAATAGATGCAATTTATATATATTATAAATGTATGTATTTATTTATTTTGCCTTTCTTATTTCAGAAAACAACTTTGTGCATCTTAAGAAATAACAGCACTTTGGGCATGCTGTCGTACATCCCATCAGACTGCACAACAGTGCCTACCGTGGCTTGAACACCTGTGAACATTTATTGACCGTCTCGTGCACACCGATGCATACGCCTAAAATCATTTTGTCATAATAGGCTTTTGTTGAATTGCATAAAAAAAGTACATATTTGCATTTGTATCTGTGAAATGTCATAACACGGGTTACATAATCCCTATCGCAACTTCTTTCTGTATTTTAGTCTTAATAAAAGTCTTGTTGAAATTCCATTCGGTTGTATTGCAGTCAATCAATGAATAGCCTGCTGTTATTTGAAGGTGTCATTGAGTCTTGAAAGGTGCCTAATAAAATGCATTATTATGATCATGAAATTATTATACAAGTAAGCTGCAGCAGAGGCTGTGGCAAAATGACACCAAGGAGTTCTGCAGAGGCATGAGGACTATAATTGGTTACAAGCTTTCTGTACAACTAAAAAGAAAGGAAAGGAAAGCAACAATTTGTTCCCATGAAAACATGAACATGACTTTTCTACAATTCACACTGAAATGATAGACTAATAATAATAATAGCAAATAATGTTCGTTGTATAATACGTTGTGTTTTTTAACTGAAAAGATAAGGCATATGTTCCAAATTAGGGCATTTAACAGGATGCAAGAGCTAAAGTAGTTTAGCCGGGTCGTATTTGAAATGTGATGAAATAGAACTTTGTAGACTTATTTTTGTGATCTTAATGACTTATTATGAGAAAATGAATACAGTAATAGTCAGAAACAGGAATCAATTGAAAGAACGAGGCAACCTATAAAGGAAATCTTTTGATGCGTGTTTGAAAATGGGACGTGATGTAAAAGTGCAAAGGTGCACATAGATACTTGGGGTGAATTTGCCATGAATTTTCTCCCAAACTATACAGTAAAAATATTTGAAAATGAACACGATATTAGTCAGGATCACTGTGAACGGGAATCAATTGAAAGAATGAGCAAAGCTATAAAGGAAAGATTTTTGTGTGTTTGAAAATGGGCAATGGCGCAACTGCAAGAATGCACTGTTTTTTGGAGTGAATTTGCCATTAGTGTTCTTCAAAAGCACACGGTAAAAATATGGGACAATTAATACAGTAATAGTCAGGGTCACCGTGAACGGGAATCAATTGAAAGAATGAGCAAACCTATAAAGGAAAGATTTGCATGAGTGTTTGAATATAGGACATCATGTAAAAGTGCTTATGCACTTAGACACTTGGGGTGAATTGGCCTTGAATTTTCTCCAAAACTATACAGTAAAAATATTTGAATATTAATACAGCGATAGTCTGGGTCACTCTGAATACATATGAATGAAAAGAATGAGCTAACCTATAAAGGGACACTTTTTATGAATGTTTGAATAGGTGGAAATAATCCAAGTGCAACAATGGATGTTGATGTTTGGGGCGATTTTGCTTGTGGTTTTGTCCAAAACTATACAGTAAAATGCCTATAAAATAAATACAGTGATAGTCAGGCTCACTGTGAATACACATCAATTGAAAGAATGAGGTAACCTATAAAGGGAGACTTGTTATGAGTTTTGGAAAATGGGACACGGTGCAAGTGCAAGGACGCATTTTGTTGTTTGGTGTGATATTGCTTGTAGTTTTCTCTGAAACGATACAGTAAAATGGGTTGAAAATGAATCGAGTGATAGTCAGGGTCACTCTGAATACATATGAATTGAACGAATGAGCGAACCTATAAAGGAACATTTTTTATGAGTGATTGAATATACGGAAATAATCCACATGCAACAATGGAGTTTGATGTTTGGGGTGATTTTGCTTGTAGTTTTCTCTGAAACCCAACAGTAAAATGCCTTGGAAACGAAGACAGTGATAGTGAGGGTCACTCAGAATACATATCAATTGAAAGAATGAGCTAACCTTTAAAGGGACACTTTTTCTGAGTGTTGGAATATTGGACGCATTTTGTTGTTATACACACACACACATACATTTGATATATATATATATATATATACATATACACACACACACCCACACACAAACATTACATGAAAAAAGCAATGAATATCAAACATTAATACTAACATTGATAAACATGAATAAATTATTTATAAGAATTAATGTACAATACAAAGGTTTATGTACAAAAATGATGTATTTACAAACTAAAAAAAGTGAAAAGAAGCAAATTGTAAAGGAAACGTGGGTATGACAGCTTCTTTACATGCATTTTGAGTGCTCTAAGCACCCGTACCGTAAGTGCACAATGACACGCGCAAGACAAAAAAAGTGGGGCTGGCTTGACCGCAGTGAATGATTCACTAGTGTCTTGGCAGTTGTTGTTGGGTCTTTAGAAAGTTCTCACTAGTTTTCTTTCCAAGCGTTTAGAAATGTATAGCTTCGTGCCACTGTCGTGCGCTGTGTCTCTTGAAATGTCTTGATGATACTCATCACGGCAGTTGTTGACACTTGAAAACGCTTTAAACATGTATATGCTTGTCCTTTGTGAGCACATTAACAAATGTTTTTGTCAAGCGTAAAGTAATGTTTTTGTCTTTGCCATTATGAGAGTACAAATTATTTGACTAGTCGTTTTGCAAGATAGTAATTCTCAGCTTACTGTGCAATTTAAAGTCTTAAGAGGATTAATGAGGTGAATTAGGCAAGTTTGGCTAGTTAGGCAAGTCATTGGACAACAGTGGTTTGTTGCGTAGCCAACGAAACAGATCATTTCTTGAGGGGCCTAATAATATTGACCTTAGCGCACGAGTCAGGTCCGTATATATTTGGACACTGACAATTGTCCTAATTGTGGCTCTGTACGCCAACAGAATAGAATGAAAATCAAACAAAGAAGATGAAATTGAAGAGCAGACTTTAAGCTTTAATGGGAGGGGCTGAACAAATATATATATATATATATATAAATAATATATACACCTAGAGCGGCCGCGATCAGCTCCGGTTCCAGTGTCTGAGTCGTGACGCCCCGCAGATTTGTGCAGAGCGGAGCGCGAGTGGTCACGTACCCATTAGGCACACTTCCATATTTGAGGTCAGATTATAAAAAGAAAAAAGACTGTATGATCATACTTGATGTCTTAACCAATCGATGTTTGTTATCACATAGCTCCTGTAATGTCAAGTATATGGGCCTCCATGTGTTCAGGCTGTCTGGTGGCCATTTTGAAAGCTGTCTGAAAAGTTTCACCAAAAGAGGAGGCCTTTAAATGTGCATTATTGAGATGTGTAAGCATGTATTTTGGGTAAGTTGAAGTAGTTGGTGTAAAATGAAGAGATTAACGTTGAGACTTTTGCATATTCTAACCTGGAACTTGGATGTGGGTAATAATGACAGTTAGATCCAAAAGATAGTTTTAGCAACATAGTGCAGATGCTACAGGACACGGTTAGCTGACTAGCTGTATAAGATTGTGCGCTACAGTAGAACTTGACGGGTATTACTGGCTTGTACTTTGACATCCATAATATTAGAAATGTACAGTTTATTGCCGGTCTGTGGTTTGATCCTGCTGATTTCATATGATTGTAAGGTGAGCTTAAAGGGTGCACTACTATAAAAAGGACACAGCGTGACTGGAATGAGAAAAAGTAGAATTTCATAGATATTGTTAATAGTTGTTCATAAGAAAAGATGTATGAACATAATATATGAGTGTAAGATTATTGATGCCATTTGGCTGGATCAGAAGAAGGTCACAGTCTGAAAAAACAAGGAACTCTCACGAGAATCAACACCTGAACTCTGTCTCGCAAGCCTAAAGCAATACACCCTTTTGAATGCATGTTAATGGGACCAGGGGTGTGCTTAAAGGGTACCAAAAAGGAGCCATGAAGCACAGGCAGATTTGTAGCATTGAATGATGTATATCTTAATTGCAATGCTTGTGTCATTTGAAATGAAATGGGATTGTTTTGTGTGCGAGATGATGTTATTGTAACAACTTTTTGTACTGAAACCAATATGCGTCATAAAATGTGTCAATTGTAGCGTCTGGACCAATCAAAAACACAATTTTTAATTTGATTTAACAAATCAGTTATTCATTAGATTACAAAACTAAATAGAAATGGGTTCACAAAATAAAAACTAAACTAAAACTAACAAAAGTATTAATGAAACCAATAAAACCGAAACAATTTTATTGCAAATTTGAAAATATTAAAATAAAAAGAAATTTAAAAATGCTAAACTATAATAACCTTGGTCTCCAGCAACATTTCCAGTTTTTGTTATTGTTCGATTTTTTTGCTTTCTGCAGCGACTCGGAGCACTTTTCATACCCTTTTTTCTGGCTGAAGCACATTTGTTTCAATCTATAAGAATAATCAGCCTACACTACCGGTCAAAAGTTTTTGAACAGTAAGATTTTTAATGTTGTTGTATTTTTATTTTTTTTTATAATTCTCTTCTGCTCACCAAGGCTGCATTTATTTGATCCAAAGTACAGCAAAAACAGTATACATCGTGATATAAATTTTGGGCATATCGTCCAGCCCTAGGTTGTAGACTTTAACAGTGACACGTGCACCTCCTGGAGAGTGTTACTCTGTGTAATGGAAAGGATGGTGTGATCATCCAACACTGTTGTACTGTGTGAACGTCCAGGTGTTTGTAATGAGGTCAGTGGTGCATTAGTTTGTCAGCACGTATGAGACTGTCGTTGTGTCCATTGGTAATGTTTGTTTTTTGGTGTTTAATTGTTTCACCTGCATGGAGAGGTGGTTTGACCGCATGATGTGGGGTCACAGCAACAATGACATGTGAAAGCTCAGAGTGTGCACTTGAATCCCGTCTGGTCTGGTCTGGTGTGATCTGATGTGATCTGATGTACCCCCACAACCAACCAAACCAAAAGAGAATAATATAAGTAATTTGTTGAAAAGCAAACCTATGTGTATATATAGCCCCTTAGCTGTTTTGAGTGTCAAAGTGTGTAATGTTTTGAACTGTACAGTTTGCAATGGTACCTTTGATATTGTTTGTGGCATGCTCATTTAGGTGTTTGTGATGAAGTATGACAATATGTCATTGAATCAAAGCAATTCTCCTTTTGATTCAATTACATACCTCATCACAAACACCCCAAATAGGACCATTCCACACACAATATCAAAGGTACCATTGCAAACTGTACAGCTCAAAACATTACACACTTTGACACTCAAAACAGCTAAGGGACTATATATACACATAGGTTTGCTTTTCAACAAATTACTTACATTATTCTCTTTTGGTTTGGTTGGGGGGAAAAAAACTACACAACTTTTCCGTGTACGGCATTATAAGTTGAAACATTGTGTAACAGAGATACACACTTCAAACAATATACATGTCACACTTCAAACAATATACATGTCGCACTGTAACTGCTCTTTCGACTGCTTTTTTCACCATTTGGATTATTCCTGCAATATCCACAGATCAATAGTACACCTACACAACTTAACACATCTTTTTCATTCACGCATGGAATAACAGCTTCACTTACATCTCTGTTGCTTCCTATCTCCAGGTGACATACCCAGGACACAAAACCCTCACCCGGACCATTCCAGTGCCATATGGTCCGGACGCATTCTCTGCACTCACACACAACTTTCTCCTGCAAACCAGTGACTACAGCTCAACAGCAACACAACTACCCCAGTCCTGCACCACCCCAGATCTGGGAATCCAGGAGAGCGACAGTGCCACCCTGCTGCCCAGTGTGTTCACTGCACTTACCTTATTCCTCCTCCAAACACTGCTGATGCTGTCCTGACAGAGCAAACACTCTTAAACATTAAGGACACACTCATTTTTGCTTTTATTGCACATTTTTGCCCCTACCTTTTGTACAAAATCCTCACAACATATCTACACTTGTCCAAACTAGCAACACACATGGAGCGTGTCGTCAATATCCACAAGCCACTGTAGTTATGACAATTTTTAGAGCCAAGTTACAAATCCTTGACCCAACACCTCAACTGCTTTACATTTACTTTCAAACTAGCTTTGTTTTACTTCATGTTTTATAATGCCGTCTCATTTCAAATATGCTTCTCAATAGTGGAACATACTATTAGACTCATGAAGGACCACTCTAAAAGTTGATGGTATACAAATGGTATACAACATATACAAAATGGTATTTTTGGACCAAGGTTCTAGTCTGGACTGTTTTCTTTACAGTTATCGTTTCAAGATTTGCAGATACTATGTCAAACTTTCTTTTTGTTTTGTTTTTTTTACTTCACCTCATTTCTACATTGACAGAGACTCTTTGCAAGCCAAATGAAACCTGCTGCTCTTTCTACCTCACACAGTCTCACGTTCAAGACTGACAGTGCCTTCAGTAAACATGCCAAACACCACATCTGCCGTCTCCTTTTTCTCAAGTCACATGCTGTATGCGTACTTTTGTTTTTTTCTGCTAACTCAATATTATTACATTACACACTAATCTCTTCAACTTCCTTACACTATTATTAGGGATTTTCTGATTTTCTATTTTTCTCCTAGTTAATGCATTAACTACAATTCTTCTTTTTTTGCCTAGTTGATGCATTAACCATTTTTACTGTAAGCCAATTTATACTACGCATTTACACCAAACATTTTTACTCATCTAATGCACCTGCAAACAGCAACTCTTCTTATGCTCACATTTTATTGACTTCAATCTTTGTTGCTAACCTCCAGTGAATTATTTCACCAATACTAATCAATCACTGCAAATCACTTCAGTCTAACGTCACTTTTTTTCGCTCTCCTTAAATTGGACCATTCAACTGCACTCGTTTTCTGTTCTTTTGCCATTCAAAATCATTTGCTTTCCCTTTTTTTACCACACTACATTTCTTTTTATACGTTACTTGCTTTCAAAAGTGTTCCCTTTCCAGTCCAAACAAACCCCGCATGCAGCCTGTCAAACAAAAGCTCACGGACATTTGTTACACGATTGTGCACATTTCAAGATATACTTCCACAAATCAACATCCCCATATCTTTGTCGTCAACACAATAGAAAATCCTAGTTTGCAAACAAACAGTAAATGATGATAATTCAAATACACGTTAACTACTATTTTGTCTTCACACACACATTTGCACACTTCCTCAGGAAACATTGCCAGTCACACTAACGTTGTTTTGACTTTAACACTTCACTTTTCATTACCGTTTTTTGCCTAACAATTTCTATGAAGCCCCTATTTATAATGCATTATAATGAATGCATAATGCATTATAAACCAAAACCTATAATGTTATATGAATAATCATAACAACACTTATAATACATCATAACACTTACCCATTTGTGGTTATAACTTTAACAGTATGATTCTTTATAACACACAATCAACACCATATTAAATTGACTTCATTTACAGATTAATGGACTCCATATCTTCACATTGTTTATTTCTGATCTGCACAGTATCTTACCACAGCTTGTGAGTGGTTACATGTTGACTGTTTCCTGTGGAGCTAATGTTCATTCATTGATGTGAGCTTTATACTCCAACTGAAAAAAAATGCAATGTTTTATATGGTTACATTTTATTTTGATGGTCCCCTTAATCAATCGACTATAAGCAACTTTGCAACTACATGCCAACTAACTCTCATTACAGTATTAGTATGCTCAAGAATGGTACAATCTACTATGGCACAAGAACCTGACGTACTTGCAAAGACACTTATAGTCGCTTTATCGGTTGGTTGACCGTCAAAATAAAGGGTTAGCAAATATTTACAGTAGCACACATACTAATACTCTAATGACCGCTACTTGATATGTGGTTGCAGACTCACTTATCAACAGCTGTTTAAAGGGTACCATCAAAATAATCAAACTGATATTACAATACAAACAGTTCAAAGCAAATGTCTCATATTACACATTCATCTGATCTTATGGCTGTTTGAGAGAAAACAAATTATTATTATTACTATTATTATTATTATTACTACTTATAAGTGGTCTTTGACCGCTTTAAGTAAAGTAGCATAACACAAATGGCAAGATACGACACTTATAATACATTATAACTATGACAAATATAATCCATTCTAAAAGTGGATGCAACGTGTTCATTGTGTTATAAATCATCATACTCTTAAAAGCTACAACCACAAATAACTAACTATCATCACATATTACAACTGCTCTTAATTCATGACATGATACAACATATTATAAGCTTTTCTACAATGCATTATGCATTCATTATAACACCTTAACAATACCCTTATCATGTATTATAAATACGGCCTTCATACAAAGTGTTACCGTTTTGTTTTTACACAAACAATGCGGTTTCTGAGGGGTTGCCAAACACTACCATTGCACCTTCCAAATTCATAGTTAGCCCCTTAGTAACAAGGTTCTTCTAGTGACGATACAAATATGCGCTTCATTCAAATTAACACGCATTACTTCCAAGTAAGCTTAATACGATTACAAATTGCATGCTACACATCTCTTTTTTCAGCTATTTGTGCTCATGTCACTACTTTAACCCCTTTGGCCTTTATTCATAAACGCTATGTTTATTCACTATTTATTCATTCATTATATAACTACCACGTTCAACACAGACAGCAACATTTCCTGAGAATGACCCTTCAATGTGTTAAAAGGAGGATCTCGGGCAGACTTTGAGACGCCCCTCTCCACTGCCTAATCCAAGGCCTTCTGAAAACCACCCTTCAATTCTCATGACACTTAAGCTGCCACAAGCATCTTTTCCTTCTAACCCCGATTTGACGGCGTTGTATGGATTGTGCTACCGATACTTGTTTGGCTTTACCTCGCTCGTTCTGAACCGGAGCGCTCTCATTTTCAAGATCTCACCCTCTCAATTCAGCCCCAAGGTCTTCCATCTATGCATTCAGAAAAACACACCAGACAACAGTGAGGAATATACAACACTAGTACCGTTTTCTGCATCAAATCGGTGCTTTTCAATTAATTGCTCAAGTCAATCATTTATTGACACTATTTTCAACCGTCATCACGATGTGCTGGCACACGTTCATTTTTACACACACACCAAATATCAGGGAAATAAAGGAAATATCATTTACATTCCCAACAATTCTTTTTGCCATTCATTGTAATAATCCACACAGATTTTTGTTTGCACAAGGAGTCTGACAGCAGCCAGTGCTCCACACAGAGATCTGATCTGATCATCATTCAGTCTGTCAGGAATGACACGAACAAACAGAACAAACTGAGACCAACTAAATCCACAAGAACTGTAGCAACATCTCCAAGATGCTTCAAGAAATCCTCCTGCAAAGCTACAGTACCGTTAACACTTTAAGGCACTTGTGTAAAAATGCTGTCAAGTGAGGATTTGTGATGGGACAAATTGTTTGTCATTTGTCCCATCACAAATCCTCACTTTACAGCATTTTTACAGCCTTTAACTGCCCAAAAAAAATCCCTTTCAATCAAATATAACAACTCTTTCAATATAAAAAAAAAACATACTTACACTCTTTCACTCAGAACAGCCAGCATTGCGGTCTACTCTCAGGATCAGGAAACGGTCCTCCATAAAATGTGCTGCACACATCTCAATATTTGGGTTGAAGTGTTCTGGAACAGTGTTGTAAATACAACTTAACCACTCATTTCTAGTCGTGTCCATTTTTGGAAGGCCAAACAAACTACTTTCACTTTCACAACCAAACAGCGTCACACACGGCGGCCTACAGTGAGCAGAGGACGGGGGCTACAGTGAGGAACGGCCGGAAGGTTAGAGTGAGCAGAGGCGGTTGGGCTTCAGAACGGCGCGGCCGGCCATTTCGACAAAGGAGCGTCCGGCGGGCTTGCGCCAACCACGTGTGACGACTCCGGGCTGGACTCCGCTTCGTCCACGGTGAAAGCCCATCCGGCGATACACAGTGCAAACTTCTAGTATTTCCTCAGCGACCAGCACGGATCAGCTCCAGGCATGACCAAGCAGATATCGTCCATATTTTCACTGAAACCAAAATGCTTTCAAGTCAGTTATTTCTAAGACTTTTGCGCAGTACTGTTAACAAACAAATTCACAAAAAACAACATTCAATTCATACTTTTTTCTTCCAAATAAACCACCAAATCAAGGGACTTTTGGCTAGCTAACCGTACATGACCTCCTATATACTATTTTATAATTTACATTCTATTACAAACCACCATACAAGCAACAATACTGTTCTTTTCCCAATATCACCATAGATTGCTATGCCTTAGGTAAACATTCGCAGAGCGATCCTGCATTAATACAACCGTTATACAAAGCCAAAAACTGACCACGGCTCCCGACAAAATATTTACTTTACATATTTCTAAACTATATTACAAACATTTACAACTACAGGTACCTAACTATATGGTACATTCATGTAGGTAAGGCTTTCAAAACTCATTTCTCCCGCACAGCTTTTACAACTGTAGCAGCCGCGGCACACTGCCTTTCACCAGACATTACCCACACTTTACTTTCTAACGCTCATGTAAACGCTTACTTTCAACCGCCATGCTCAGCAGATCGACACTTCCAAACAAATGGACACATACATACGCTAATGTACCATGTGGTGCTCCTTTTGTGTACCGCTGGAGAGCAACATGATGCATTTCACTCCTATGAAGTGGAACAATTACATGAATTGTGTAACAAATCACTCAAACTTAACGCACGCATATCACTTCAATTACATCATTCATTCATTTACTTTTTCAATCTCTATAATAGAGGTCTATAATACAATGTCTCATATATATATGGACTTACTCGTGACCCTCTTTACAAAAAAAGAATATAGGTAGGCATTTAGGGTCCCGCAATTTAAGCTGGGGACACGCTACAAGACTACCTGCTCCCACCCCACCAAAGACAACACCGGCACTTTTATTTGAAAACTATTTTACCTATTAAAACGTTACGGTTTGTTTGACTTTTCTCACTTTGTGCTTAACAGAAAACATTCGCTTTCCTTCTACCTTGTTGTTCCTAATAAACGTCACAGCAATGTGTCTTCTATATGTTTTGCATTCAATCTGATGCTTCTCTTTCTTTTTGAAATTATTGCCCGAGGTCTAAGTTTGATTCCCTTCATTATAACAGTTCTAGCGCTATTTCTTAAACATGTATTCAAGCAATAATATATTCATTACCTCATGTAGGCGTATGTCTAAAAACAGGGATTACAAATGAATTGCTTCCAAGTAGTGCCGTCAAACCATTAAGCGCATCAAAAATAAAAGCTTTCCATTTACATAATATCTGTGGGTGTACTGTGTATAGTAGGCTGGGTAACAAATATCCATATTTCTATATTAATCCATTCTTCAATCCCAAGATTCGATTATTCTAGCCCGTTTTCAGTTAATGGACGGAACATTGAAGCGCACCTCTCATCCAATATATCGCAATAAGAATTGTGCTTTGCTACTTTTAATATCAAACAGTCTCCCATTTCTAATTCTGTCCATTGTATTGCACTATTCAAACAATGAATGTCGTTTTGTCGCCGTTTCATTCGCTTAATTATAACATTTCTACAGCTATTTTTTAAACATGTATTCAAGCAATAATATATTAATTCATTTATTCAACAATCCATATCCTGTCTCACGTAATCTCTCAATCAGTGTTTCAGCTGCGCAAACACATCATAACGGCTAAACAATATGTCACGTAACGTCACATTTACCTCAGAAAAACATACTCGGTGACCATCAAATCATTAGTCAGATAGAAAAATAAACTGTAGAGAGGGGCATTTTGCTAAATATATGCACCATATAACACATTCATTCTCATTTTTACTGTTCTTCAATGTTTCATTTACATGAAAAAATCCATCAACTTTTTTTATGACAGCCACCATTATGTTTATGTTAAAATAAACAAGTACAATTATTATGTCATTGGAGCTTTATTATTTTCAAAACTATATTACTTTTAGAGTAATTCTACTAATTTATAGTCATTATAGTAATGTAGTACCAACTGACTCTCGTGTACATTTTACAGCATTAGTTGAGACATTTTTTTCCCTTGAGAAAATTTAGCATGTACTGTACCTGATATCCAAAATAATCGATCTTGAATCAAATCGAATTGGTAATTGAATCGCAAGCTTGTGAATGACAATCGAATCGAATCTTCAAATTGGTGACAAAACCCAGCCCTAGTGTACATTTCTTGTGTATATATATATATATATATATATATACACGCACATACTATATATTTTGAAAATGTTTACATGTATATATTTATATTCATATCATTTTTCTTATATATAAATATATTACATATATCAACTTCACATTTTTCTTCAATATATACATGCATGGGTGTGTATTTATATATACATAATAACTATACACATTACAAACACACACATACCATTTAAACAAAAACTTTTCTTTTGGATGCCATTAATCACAATTCATCATTTGACAGCACTACTTCCAAGTAAAAGTGGAAAGCGATTTTGTTTCCGTATACTTCCCCGGTTACCCATTAGAACTAAATAAATCCTTCATAAATTCAAGGCACTGTCATTTCCTCATCCATCTGATACAAAACTATATATATATATATATATAATATATATTCACATATCTAGAAACGTTAAATAATGTGCTTGTTAATGTTTACTAATAAATGTATTAAACATTACCTAATATTTAACATTTCATGTTAATTAAAATGCTTACGAATGTCATTCAACTTGTAATTCATATATGATCGTGCACATCTTCAAAATCTACAAATGATTTTAACATGTTATACAATGATTAAAAGCTTTTGTTAATGCACAAAAAGCACCTTTGCTGCTGTTGAGGTGTGCTACAGGGAAGGTTAGGGACACACCAAACTGGGTTGGGTAAGGGATCGACAGTGTGCAGGGGTCAATTTCATCGTCAGGGAACACCATTTCATCTGTTTATATTACATTGTTTTCATAAATGATACATGGAAATTTTGTTTTTTTTTCCCCCCCTCCTGTTCATGTATGACTCAAGGAATATTCTGTTTAATGATACACAATAGTAAACTAATATACGTGTTGAGCTGATAAAAAAAAACATGTTTTGCACCCAAATTACAACGTGTGATATGTCTTTAGCTAAACTTAACTAACCCTTTACACAAACATTGTTAAAGTAGCTTAAAGTCCAGTGCCAATAAAGATAATAAAAAAAATTACTAAATGTTTATAAACATTTACAAATGATGAATAGTCTCCACTTTAAATTGGGTACTGCAAAAACATTAACACACAATTAATAAATGATTTGTAAATATGTGAAAATACGGTGAATTCGGGTCATTTGGGACACTTTTTGCCATCAAAATGACTGCTCGTAAAGGTACTAATGATTACTCAATGTTTATAAACATTTACAATTGATGAATACTTTCCACTTTACATTGGGTACTGCAAAAACATTAACAAATCATTCATAAATGATTTAAGATGTGCAAATAGTACAAGTCTACACAACAACCAAAGGCCAAATATATGACCTTTACAGACTGTCATTACGAGTTAATGAATATATTAACATTAACAAATAAGCTTGTAAATATTGTATCATTTCTGTTCAAATCATTTTTACTTTTTTAAAACGCATTGACAGTTCAATGACATTTGTTCACATTAACTCATGATCTGTTAAGCATTATATAATGTTTGTTAACGATTTATTAATGAAGCTTTTAATCATTGTAAACCATCCGTCAAAATCATTTTACAATTTTTTTACTAAAATGCATGATCATACCAATTGACAGTTTAATGACATTTCTAAGCATTTCAATTTACATTAAATAATGATCTGTTAATCATTTGGTAATGTTTAATAAGTTCATTAGTTAACATTAATAAGCACATTATCTCATATTTCTAGATAGGTGAATATATATTAAGTAATGATTGGTTAAACATTATATAATGTTCCTTAATGAAAGTTATTATAAAGTGTTACCGTATATTCATTATGAAGACAATTCGTTAGCATAGCCTAAAGTCGATTTAATATTCTTCATAAATTCTAACAAGTTACGAAAAAATGGAATTAGCTTGTAGTCTATAGATAGAGCTATAGGCTATTTTTTCTTAACTTTTATTAGACTGCAGATGGAAAAAATTACATTCTTGATAATCTTTCAAATGACAATCACTGACATAATTTAAGCTTTGACTGCAGAAAAAACTAAACTACTTACATTTGAAGTGTTAACTTATGAATTAAAAGACAGATGAGAAATAAATCACAACAAGAACAATCGAGATTTTTCTTGTAATAGAGAACTTTTTTTTTTTTTTTACAAAATTACAAAACAAATGCTGAATGATGTTTAACAGTGAGCATCTCCACTGCCCCAGGTAACTAGGGTCAGCCGATGTCACAGCGCTAGCTGGAGGCAGCAAAACAAAGGGGAAACTGGAGGTGGCCCATTCAAACCAGCGCAGATTCGGCTACATAAGGAGCTTAAAATATCATCTTGTTGTGATGTTGGGTGCCAGAATCGACGTAATACAGCCTCAAATTAGACATTTGATCGCATATCTGCTGCCACTGCCAGACAAAAAACCCACGACAGCTGTGGTTAAACGCCATAAAACGAGCGGACTGGACGGAAACGATCGTCAAAAATGCTCGCGTTTGCAGCGCACACTTATCATCAGAAAAGGTTCAATAAAGTATTGTCTTTTGTTGTTATGGGCGCGTCTACAGATTTCTTGCCATATGTCAATCACAGCTACTTTATGCAGGCTGTGTGCATTTTACTGTGGACTGACCGTTTTGAAACTTATATGGTCGTTAAATAGCCCCTAGACCTCAGTTACCGTGAAAAAACGCCCGGAATTTTCAGTTTTGACAATATGGGACCTTTAACTCACCATTGTTGTGAGTCGTGACAAGTCTCATCACTTTCAGTACAGAAGAGGTGGAACTGTGTTGATGCCCAGCTGTCCGTAGTGTGCCGTGTGTTACGCTACTGCAACGATGTGGTCACATGGTGAGCTCATAGCAATGCGGGAAAAGCTGCAGGCCGGTATTGGAGGGTGGGAAGTCCTTCGGCACAGGAATCTGTGAAGATGCAACACAAAAGATACTTTGTTAAAACAATGGCAATGGTCACGATTTCATATTATACAAATATTTTTACCATATTAAAGTTACAACCAAAAGTTTTATAAGCCTTTTTCACCCAGTTTCACTAGGCTCCTAATGATGTAGAAACACTCAAAAACATTTGTATAAAATGAGCTTCTTTTTAAACATAATGGGCCTCATTCATGAAACATTCGTAAATATACAAGTCAATTCTGAGTAATTTACGCATAAAACGGACCTTCCCCAAAACTCTCCTCCGTATTCACAAATACTTCGTAAAGGTCAGATTTGATAGTTAAATGTGTGTATGTTAATGAATTCCAATCATTCGTAAATAGGGCGTGCACGCACGCTCATTCACAATTAGCATATTCCCCGCCTATGAATTACAGCTACGCAAATTACGTATCTAGGAATGGTGTGGAATACTTTATAGGGGTCATATGATGCGATTTCAACTTTCCCTTTGGAGTGTTACAAGCTGATTGTGCATAGATAAGATCCCTGAAGTTGCAAAGACTAAAGTCTCAAAACCAAAGAGATATTCTTTATCAAAGTTAAGACTCTGCCACGCCCCCCTAAAACGGCTCGTTCTAACACGCCCCCACATATCTACCTCACTATGTGGAAATATTTGCATAATGCGGCCCAAATGTGCACGCAAAGAAAGAAGGCGTGGTTTCAGTAACCGCAGTTAGTGTTGAAGCAGCCATGTCAGGGAGACGCTGTGTGTTTCTAGGCGAAAGCAAAAGCACTTTATTTGGTCTGCATTTACGAATCTTTAAGATTAGCTACTTACAACAGAACAGCAATGCATTTTATGGACGACCGTTTCGTGAACCTAGGAGAGGAGGTAATGCGGAGTTTTGAGCATCGTGTGTGTGTGTGTGTGTGTGTGTGTGTGTGTGTTTTTTGAACCTTAAAGCATGTCAACATATTCTGTTACACCAAATACACAAAATAATGATCTTTAAAAAAAGCATCATATGACCCCTTTAAACTTAATTCTCAGGTTTGCAAAGTTATATTGCACAAATGCATAACAGACTGGCTATAAATAAACGAAAACATTCACGTGTGTCCACCAGAGTGTTTTTAGCCAGCTGACAATGCCTGGTGCTCTTCTGAAAATGACCAGCTGGTGGTGCTTCAGAGAGCTTTAGAGGTAGTGCTGGGCGGTATACCGGTTCATACCGAATACCGGTGTTTATTTTTGTTATGATATGAATTTTTTAAAATACCGCAATACGTTGTTGCTTAAAATGTTGCTTAAACAATGTTTGGTTGTTATGATATGACTTTTTAAAATACCGCACGTGTATGTCGCTTAAACAACGTTCAGAACACGACACTGTTTCTTTGAAAAAGGTCCCTTTTCACTGTTGCACTGTGGTGAGGGAACAGCTGTATGTGTTACTAAGCATGAAATTTCCAAAACTGAAGCTGTAGAACTAATAGAACGTGATGACACAGAAGAACTAATCCACAATATCCACATTGACCGCCACAAATATCCACCGCCCCCTGCCATCAGCTCCCGCGTCTCTCACACACACACACACACACGAGCGCAACTTCAGCACTACATTTAGCAACTTTCAGACCCTTTTAGCGGCTTTTTTCCATATAATATTCATATTGACAAACCTAGCGACTTTTTTGGATAATCCTCAGTTGGAAGATTTCGCCAGTGCTGTCCCGCGAACGCGAGGTCTGACTTTCCCGGAGAAGTGTCACCTGTTCTGTGCAGTGAGCGGCAGAGAAGCAGCTCAATATAGGAGTACAAAACAACGTTTCCTAGCACCTGTCGCTTACTGATTGTTTGGAATTATAAATATGAGCGTAGTTCGTCTGTTAATATCACATGCACTTTTTTGTTTGTTGTTTTTAGTTTGTTACTCAGACAGTGTTAGACAGTGCGCTGCACGAGACAAAAAATATAGCCAAAACAACCGCATAGCCACTCTTTAGTGTAGATGCATGTTGATTTTATCAGATCGTGCCACGAATATAAATGAGAGTGACTCCTGGTTAACATGTATTAAAAGGGGTCGTGTTTAGTCACTATTTAGTGTGGTATTTTTTGACTAAGTCAATATACTGCAGTATTTCCTCTCTCAATCAGTAGAAAATATGGTTAACACCTGGTCATACATGAACAAAAAAAAATACCGTCATGTACCATGAAACCGGTACGGTTTTTGGATTTTGAAAAATACCATATTATACATTTTTGGTCATACCGCCCAGCACTATTTGGAGGCACTGCATTTTTCTGGAGTGACACGTTGTTTGCTATGATTTGGAATATTCACGCCAGGAACATGTTACGAGTATCTTATTTTGAAGAATATTACCCAACATAAAAATGCAGTAACCAGCAATATTAACTTCTCCATTGTTGTGTTGTACAAGTATGACTGTCGGTCAATGTAGTGTTTGTCCCGCCCCTCCTCCACTGTGATTGGACGGCTGTGTAAAAGGGGACAGTGACGAGCTGTGCGTTTTACCCAAAGTTAAAGAGAAAAAAAAGGCAGGTCAAATGAACTCGTTAAATATCATTATAATACACAGTGCATAAAAATGCAGTGTCATCACTTTCTCTAAAATAATACAGAACGTTTGAATGTTTTATGCACCTTTATTTACACATGGTAGGGAGCACGTGTACATTTCTTTCCTACCAACTAACATTTTCAAAATGCGAACATTTTCATGCATCCGAAAATTTGTCAGAACAACTTTCCCAATGATTTACACAAAAATTAGTTCTGCTTGTGTTTCATGAATGAGGCCCATTGTGTGTGCACTAACAAAATGGAGAAAGGTGGAACAAAATTACATGGAGCGCACTTGATTTATCACTCAAAACCCAATCCCATGGTATATTTACATATTTACATTTAGTTCGTCCAGTGCCTGTCACTATTGCTATAGGCTATACGGTATAGGCTATATGCCTAACAATAAATGAAAACATTAACACGTGTCCACCAGAGCGTTTTTAGCCATGCAGCTGACATAATGCCTGGTGCTCTTGAAGTCCATGTCGTCAAGTCACCAATGATATTTGGACTTGATATTTGTAAAAATGATTTACAACACATTTTTAAAAAAAATAGCATTTCAAAGGAAAGGAAAACGGTATGTTTTTGACACAATGGTGCCGACAAAAACAGTGTAGAAAACTGATATTATATTCTAAATTAGGAGTGCTTTTCATGCAAAAACCTTCACATAATTTGACTTCAGAGAACATACAACAACAACAACAACAACACTACTAATAATAATGCACTTCATGATCCCTTTACAAATCAAAACGAAAAAGCTCCAACAAACCTGCCTGGAAGTTGGTTAGTAATTCTGAAGACCCTGATTAGCTGATACAGGTGTGTTATATTGGGGTCGGGACTGAACTCAGGCCCGTGGCCCTCCAGGAGCAGGACCGGACACCCCTGCTTTACACAATCAATTATCCATCGAGCAAGGGTGTCCAAACTCGGTCTTGGAGGGCCACCGTTCTGCAGAACTTAGCTCCGACTTGCCTCAACACACCTGCCTAGAAGTCTCTAGCATGCCTAGCGTAGCGAGACCTTGATTAGCTGGTTCAGGTGCATTTAATTGGGGTTGGAGCTAAACTCTGCAGGACAGTGACTCTCCAGGGCCAAATTTGGACGCCCCTGATATAAAGCCATACATACAACTCAAAATAAAATGGTGGTGAAACAATCCGAACGGAGATAAATCTTCCAACAAACACAAAATTGCACATTCATATATAAAAGACCCACATATAACAACACTCCAATTTGCTACATTTTAAAAGAAAAGTAGTGTCTGCATTGACTTGTACCTGAACTTTAAAGTGGACGTCCCCAAGCCTCTTTAGTTGCAATGACACAGCTCAGCCATCAAGCATTTATTTCAGCGGAAAAGTGCCTGAAAAACAGATTTACAAAAATGTGTATCTTTACAAATCTCAAGGAAATGCTGTAGTAGCTACACCTAAACAGCCTAACACCCGATTAAATCGCAGCTTAAAGTTTCGGGTCGTTTCTCACGTGCTGTGCCAAAGCAAAGGCGCAAAACAAAACGTTACAGACGCTTTACGTTATAAGTGTTTTTAAAAAAAGGATTATTAAAGTGTGGCGGACCGCCAAACTCGAACGTAATGTAATTAATGGAAATATCATTACACATCCACCCATTCGTTCCACAAACCGCGGGACGCTGGAGAATATCCCAGTACACAATAACCCCAATCACGCCAAGTAGCCTATGTTAGAGCAAGAAGAGAAAACTCACCTAACGTTACGTTCAGAAATCAACAACGCTCTGCTTATTATTTCATGTGAAGTCTAACAACTTACCCGGGCATAGCTAACGGGAAAAGGCGAGCAACGCAAGGCGCACGATTCAGTTCGCCTCGACTCTCCAAACTCGCATCACCACGCCAAACGAACACGTGCGTTTGACACGCGCCGCTACATTTTACGCACGCTTTGCCCCACGCAAGCGGAAATTACGCGAGGTGCAGGCTACCTTGTGGTTACGTAACCAAAAAGTTACACCGATAAAGAAACGCCCATTTCACAACCACCACTTACAGCATGAGAATATTACCCTCAAAGTAGTCAATGTAACTCGAAACCAGGGTCAGAAATTAAATTACATGAAATGAACCCCTTGTATTGAATTCCAAGTACATGTTTACCTTTAAAATGCATTTTTGTATTAACCTCCTCAGACCCTGCATCCTCATATGAGGACATTATATTTGAGTCAATTTCTCTGAGACTATACATGCCACAGTTTGAAGTCTGGATGTCCTGTACAGAGCACATTCAGGGCTTTTCAGAGATACTAAATGTTTGTATCACAACCGTGACCACCCCCTCTCATTGGTCTTCCAAAATGTCTGATATTAATTTAGTGACACTCTTATGGAAATATCATCATATTTTGTAATTGTCATTTCAATCGGACACATTTTTAAACTGTGTGTCATAAATCAACATCTCAGGAAAATGTTATGGGGTTTCAAATCAAAATATGACTTTCTGTTACGAAACAGGAGGTTGATTTCATACATGTCCTCATATGAGGACACCGGGACTAAAAGCATGTTTATTACGCATTTTGGGTTTATTACACAAATGAATAGGGAAAGAAAATATCTTTCAATATTCCTATAAAATATGATATATTATGATGAAAATCTTGTCAATTACTACTCTCAATATTATACTTCTTTTTTCATTACACGTTGCCCCAAAAACACATTAATATGCAAATTAGATTTAGTTTATAGATACATTATATATAATGAGAAAACCTGTTTATGGCCATTTTACACACATTTTGCAGGAAGAAACACACATTTTGCATGAAGAAAAATGGTATATCAACTCATTCTGTTATAGCGTAGTTGAGAATTATCTTTATACAAAGTTTGGTAAAAAAAAACATCCTGAAAACTACAAATGTGTTGGTGATTTAAAAACAAAAAACAATTGTTTTGGCCTATCCATGTTCATTCATGTCTTTTTATTTTTTTTAAAGAAATTGAGTCCCGATGTCCTCTACCAAGGACGTAGCATAACCTATGAATGAAATATCTTCTTTTTTTTTTTTTTTTACATTTTTTTAATGCTCTAAACAATGTAATGACATCAAAAAATATGTTTTGCCAGGTCTTAAGAGGTTAAAAGTAGCCTGTCTTGTTTTTATATCAACAACTCTAATTTAAACAATTACTTCCAATCAATCAAAAAACCCTTACCAATCAAAATATATAAATATGGCTTTACACTGCAAAACAAGAACAGAAGCTGGATCTCATGGGGATGCAATATTGTGACCTTTTTTTTTTTTTTTTTGTCTGGGCAACAAGCTGAAGCAATGGTCATTCCCCAGTTCAAATATAAAATGAAAGGACAACAAATCATCTAAATAGGTGGAGGACGTCTCGTTTTTTTTCCCTGTTTTTGTTTTCTGTACGTTTAATGAATGCAAAATCATCATCATCAAGACAAGATTTGACAACAGTGCTTAACAGATTTATTAGAGCACAAGAGCACAAGTGTAAGGTTTGTGCCACAGCAGCACTACACTTTGATGTTGATTACCAAAATTATTTTTTCTTTCTGTAATGGTTAATCCACCAGTATAATCTATAAGCTCTTTAGACACAGTAATGTCATGTTTATAATGCTACAATATAATTATTGATGTTAACCATGATTTTTCACATTTACTGTTTTACAAGAAAGGCTGAAAAATTAGTAAAACACTTTTTATTATTATTTTTTATTCAGATGCCCAATTACAGTCATTAAATACAGCTTAAATATTTATTATACCACCTGTCATAATAAAGAAAAAAAAACACAAATATTTTAGGAATCTCAACAATCTCAACAACCTGATCTGCTGTGTATTTATTTAAACCACAAATGTTACCTGCAGAGGATTTCATTTTATTTCTTACAAAAGTTACACTAAGCATCTTTGGTATGTCTACTACTATTTTTATTTTTATTTTTCAGATTATCCGACAGGAAAGGCAATGTTTTTTTAAAGAATAAGATCTAATGAACACTTTTATTCAAGTATTAGCCAATTTGGTCTGATCAGTTTGCAAACTCGTCCTTTCTGAAGTATACTTTTACATTTTGTTCATTTAACTAATGATTGATCAACATCAAAATATAAGCTTTGTGGTTTCATCGCATCCACTTTCATGTACGGGAGAAGGGTGACGAGCTGTGATGATGGGCAACCAACCAACAAGCAGCAGTCACTGGGCGACTGAATGAGTCCAGTGTCCACAAGCACTGCTGGAGTCTTTCTAAGTGCTGTCATTTACTGCCAGCTGTATTGTGGCGCTTCCTTTGCTGGAGCAAAAAAATAGCAGTGGTACCGCTCTTGCTAACATACAGTATACGGTATGTTACTGTACACTACTGTACATAAAAAATTATTTGATCTGTGATTGGCCAGTAACTATTATTCCAGAGAACCCCGAAAGTATATATTCAATAGAACTGTGCAACCTAAAAAAAATTGAAAAGCAATAGAAAACAAGGAAAAAAGCAATAGCAGGCCAGCAGCCCTTGCAGTGTAGCTGCAGAATATATACTGATCCAATAAAGCTCAACATCAAGCACCGTGACAAAAATTCCAGAACATCCCTTCAGGGCAATTTCTGACTGTGTAAACCACTCTTACAGTTTCAAAGGGGTTGTAAAAAAGATTTATTTCTTTTTAAAGCCATAAAGAAATGAAGCAAGTGGAAGGATGACTACAGTTTTGCATTGGGTCAAGGAACAGAAGGCTACTGAACGAAAAAATGCGCGCAACCAAAATATTTCTGCAGGGGGCAGTATTGCTCTTTCTCACAGCCCTTGACTTCTTGGCTCTCATATAAGGAAAGTTGTTCTTTCAACAGTGCTTTTCCGTTAAGCAACCAAGCCATAGCAAATCCATGAATACATGCAAAAATATATAAAGACTACAAATTAAATGCATGAACCCTAAATCATTTATGTGATATTTAGATATGCAATCCCTCACTAAATTGCATGACATTATGTTATATATTTTATACTATGTATTTCTTGAATGTACACATTTGCATTCGGTTTGTTTTGACAATAATATATTTGTAATGTAATTGTTATTCAAAGTATTAACTATTTAATTGGCCATTCATTATATTATAATCATTATTTGGTTTATTACATTTAAATCATATTATTTTAATTTCTATTAATTTACATGAGTTTATATAAAAATATTAGGCAGTAGGACAGCCTCTTGAAAAGGTATATGGATTATTATATAAGACAGGCAAATCATTTTGTTTCCGACCCTTAATCATGCACTGCATAATGAATTTATACTTTCGCCATCTAACTGGTGATACAAGGTCCCAAGATTTCATTTAATGACACGAAACACTCTTTTTTGCATCAAGCTTTCCTAGAATTGGCAAGGCAATAATCTTTAGTGTCTTTAGTGTCTGTTGTGAAATTTGGTATTTTGTTATATTTGTCTTTTATGCCAAAAATCGTTAGGATATTAAGTAAAGATCATGTTCCATGAAGATATTTTGTACATTTCCTACCGTAAATATATTAAAACGTAATTTTTTATTAGTAATATGCATATATTAAGCACTTCATTTGGACAACTTGAAAGGCGATTTTCTCAATATTTAGATTTTTTTTGCACCCTCAGATTCCAGATTTGCAAATAGTTGTATCTCAGCCAAATATTGTCCCATCCTAACAAACCATACATCAATGGAAAGCTTATTTATTCAGCTTTCGGATGATGTATAAATCTCCATTTCGAAAAATTGACCCTTATGACTGGTTTTGTGGTCCAGGGTCACATATAAGATTGAAAAGATCTGATGATATGGTAATGTTGTCAATAAACGTACTGTTACGCAAGAAAAAAACTTCATCTTCATCATCATCATAATCATTAACTGAATAAAATGAATTAATCTATGAAAATGTTGCCATTTTCCACCCAAAGCCCCAATGTCTGATTTTTACAAACAGATATTTCTTGGACCGATTCTTTCTGTCTATTTCAGTAGACATCTAAATGTGTTATTGCCATTGCTTCTGTGTGAACAGATAGCCTATGGCAGAATTACTTTTCATGCCTTCTGCTTCTTCCTAAAGTTAATTATGCTCTTTTTCTTTCTGACTTCAGAAGACGCTGTTGTGCAAATCTTCTTAATGTAGTGCAGAACATAAAAACAGAGGAGCCATTTGCTCCTCTCTGTGGCTCTGAGCAGATGTGGGCGTTAAAGAAGTTTGTATTATTTGGACCCCCTCCGCTCCGAAGCTCATTTCAATGTATTATAACAAGTAATGCATATTAACAAATCTGTGATCGGGCTCGTCTAACAAGAAAATCCACAACATAAGTCAGAAAGAAGTTTTTGGGACAGAATTCAATGCGACAGCTTGAGTTACTAAGTTTGGAAGCGGTGGATTTTCTTCTTTATTCAAGGAAGTCAAGGAAAGTAAAACTACATTAAAGCCCGAGGCATCCGACGTTCACTTGTTATGAGTCATCATGAAATATTCTTGTTTCTACACACAAATTGGACGAGTTGTTTTATTCCAACGAATGTCTGCAGAGAACAAAAAGAGGGTACTATAAGGTATTGAACGTGCAGAAAAATCAAAGGTGGAAAAATATGTATGTGGCCTGCAGAAATAAACACTGTAGAGTTACATCAGGCGACACTCAGGTGAACGCTTTACTGATCTGTTGATGTCAGTTTAAAAATGTCAAATTAAACAAATTAAAATAGTTGTGAACACGCTAAAAATGCCACCAAAAAAGAACGAGGAAATCGAAGACATAAAGAAATCGCTTGATTTTCTGTCGCAGGAAATTCAGGGGCGGTTCTAGACCACAGTAACTGGGGGGGCCAGACAGGGGCCACTTGTGCTTTTAGGGGGCACAATTTTAAAATTCATCTTAAACTATTTTAAGTAGCCTATTATTCATTCAGTCATTTTTCACCATGTCATGTATCGCTGCAATCTAGATGTAATCTATAACAATTTCAACTAAAATGAATGTTTCATCGTTTCATTTATTTGACAAATAATTTTGTATTGTAGTGTCAGAGGCATCATTTTTGAGGTGGCACGAATAAAGGGGGTGGGGGGCTCTCATGCTTGTCATATGACACACAGCAGCCACAAACAGATATAAGCTTATGTCTACTGAAAGCCTTGTGCAACATAAAGGGCATATATTTATGTCTATCTGAGTTAGTTTGGGCTCAAAACATAAAAGCCGCAAAGAGTTTAATTGGCAAAAAACCCGAATGTCTAATGAATGTCAAACGTCAAACTAACTTTACCGCCGTCTCGAAGCAGCAAAAAATGATAATGGATTTAATGAGTGAAATAAAAGAACTTAAAAAAACAAAATGAGGAGAAGGATAAGAAGATTGCTAGCTTGGAGTACCGCGTGGCAGACCTGGAGCAGTATACCCGCATGAATGACATTGTTGTCAGCGGCTTGGAGATCAGACCCAGGTCTTACGCCAGAGCAGTAACAGCGATGGACGGTAGGGAGCTCACTGATCCAGACATGAACTCCGTGGAGCAACAGGTGACTGCTTTCTTTCACAGTAGAGGCATATCAATATCCAACACAGACATTGAGTCATGTCATCCTTTACCCCGGAAAAATATAAACGACAAACCTGTTACAATAATTCGCTTTAACAACAGGAAAAACAAAAATGTCCTGCTCAGACAAGGGAAAAAACTCAGGGGTACAGATGTTTATATAAATGAGCATCTAACAAAAAGGAATGCAGACATAGCAAGAAGGGCTCGCCTGCTAAGGAAGCAGAAGAAAATCCAGTCAACCTGGACAACAAACTGTAAGGTGTACATAAAGCTTAATGGGGCACCGGAGGAGGCCAGAGTCCTGACTGTAAGATATATCGAGGAGCTGGATAAGTACCAGTGACTCAGGAACATGCAAAATTCTAAGGTAAAAAACGTGTATATATGAATGCATGTGATTGACGTGAACTAAAATGTATATGGACACTATAAGAGCTTGACTGTTCAAACTTGATAACTGCTGGAAATGAGAGTGACGATGAGTGTGAAGGTTGGAACTTTAAAACATTTAAATTCACTGATCATAATTTACATGATTTTGAACAAGATATTGACCCTGAAAATAATTTTCTTAACAATATAATTAACAACTGTTGTTATTACTCTGATGATCAATTTAATATGAACGTAAAATTTGTGCATGGAATGTCAATTATTCATTTTAATAGCAGAAGCTTATATGCAAATTTTCACAATATTAAAGAATACTTAAGTCGTCTAAACAAACCATTCCAGGTGATAGCCATATCTGAGACCTGGCTTAGTAATGAGAAGGGAGTGGATTGTGAGTTGAATGGATATGAACTGAATTACATTAATAGAGAGAATAAAAAAGGAGGTGGAGTGGCCTTGTATGTGGACAGGAGATTAAATTATACAATTTTGAAAAATATAACTAATATTGATGATGAGATGGAGATTATAACGATAGAAATTATTCTGGAAAAAAAGAAAAATGTAATTATAAGTTGTGTATATAGAGCTCTTGGTTCCAATATTGAAATATGTAAGAATACTATGGAAAGGTTATTTGCTAAGAAATATCATAAAGATGTGTTTATATGTGGGGATTTAAATTTAGATCTCTTAAATCTCAACATCCATAAACTGATTGATGAGTTTATTGATTTAATGTTTAGTATGAGTTTTTTTCCACTAATAACTAAACCAAGCAGAATAACATCTCACTGTGCAACTCTAATAGATAATATATTCACAAACAGAATGGATAATAGTATAAAGAGTGGGTTATTACTTAATGATATAAGTGACCATTTACCAGTTTTTATAATGTGTGCTTGCGATCATGTGAAGTTAAAAGATACTAATGTAATTAGTTACAGGAGAATTAGAACAGTGGAATCAATAAATAAATTAAGAAGTGAATTACTTAAACATAACTGGGAATAATTGTATGAGGAAACTGATACTGATAAAGCTTATGAAACATTCCTGATGATATTTAAAACTTTATATGATGAACAATGTCCTTTAAAACAATTTTAAAAAAGAAAGAATAAATTTAACGAGAAACCATGGATGACAAAGGGCTTACAAAATATTTGTAAAAAAAAGAATACCTTGTATAGAGAATTTATAAATCACAGAACTATTGAAGCTGATAATAAGTATAAAAGATATAAAAATAAACTGACTAGTATTATGAGGATAAGTAAGAAAGAGTATTATAGTTTTTTTCCTTTTGTATTTTTAATAGTTCTAAATAAAAATAAATTGAAAATATTTCACATCTTTAATAACATATTATGTACAATATATAATTAAAAACATTTCATTTTAATATTTATGTCACTCTGTTACGCTGATTTATATAAAGCCTCGAATTTTAGCCTGATCCAAATAAACACTGTGACAGCTGACAGCCTCAATGAATTTTTTACATCAACAAAAATAAACACTTTCAAGATGTGTTAACAATACATCTGTCAGGGATTCATCGCAGTCACTTCAGTCACCATCCAGGATAATTACCCGATCACAGTCACCTGAGTTCTGATCACCAGCACCTGCTGTCACCAATCAAGCCACATTACAAATACACACACACACAGCACAGTCACTCACTGTCCGGTCTACCGTTCACTCCTACGAACTGCTCTGGACTCTCTCAGCCAAATTCTCCTAGAACGATTTACCTGCTGTTCCTCCCGCGATCCTCCAACGACTCCTTGGAAACTGTTCCACGATCTCCAACGTAACCGGCATCCGATCCTCACCATCAGAACTCAGATAAGCACCCTGGAACCATTCACTGTGTTGACACTCACCTGCCTTTACACACCTATTCCAGTCATCCCCTTACCCAGTCAATAAACCATCCTGATTTGCACTTACCTGTTGTGTCTGGCCTTGCTTTGTGACAGAATCAGGTTTTAAATAGGCCTAAGAGTTGACTTAGCTTGAGAATTTGGGTTTGTGCCACCTCCACACCTGCTCGATTCAAAATAGCATGCCAGTCTTCTTATATGAGCTGCTTACAATGTTTTGTCATTTATGTTGCCATCACCCTGTGTATTCTGCATTAAGATAACATTATTCATTTTAAATGTTGTTTTGAATTTAAATTGTATTACTATGCATTGATGTATGAAAGAGTGTGAAGTCATACAAGAAACATGAAGGACACTGCTTTAGTAAATCAGAATCAAGAGATTAATTTAAATAATTAAATAACTATTGCTCAGCCAAACTTTTAAATAGAGAAGGTTTTGGTGGAATAGTTTAGTTCACTAAAACTCAAAACCAAACAGATGGCCACTGTATTTTAATGGATATGTTTCTGTGTGTGATAAATGGAAAGGCTGAAAAGTTTGTGATTTTAATGGAATATGTTTTAATATTATTTTGTTCCCAATGAAAAACAGTGCCGGATCAGATCCCGCTACGGATCAAATGTGGATCAAATGCATACAAATGGCAGGATATCTGGTCAATTTATTTTGGCAGGGAACATTGGCTGCTGGACGTCTGGCAGTCGAAAGAAGAGCTGGACGTGAAAACACACACCTGTGATATTCATTATTCAGAAAGCCCAGAGAGACGTCCATGTGCGGGGGACATCTACTGAATACACTGACTAGCTTGCAGTATATTTGTAATAAAGAGCTTCTAGAATGTGAAAAACCTATAGAAATGAAACAAGTGAGTTAACCAGAAAAAGTGTAGCCATTCATCCACATTTAAACTGAGTGGACAGTGAAACTGCTGTAAATACAGACTGATAAAAAAAAATACAAAATCAAACCTGCTTTAAAACCCAGCAACACAACTCTAGCTGTAACTTTACATCAGCAACACCGCTTTAACAAAAAAGCAAAACAACAAGATTTGTTTGACATAATCGCTCTGGTGGTACTTTGATGTCGTACACAGAACAGTCTGTACCATGCTGCTTCAAGTCAAAGACCTATCGTGTTTCGTTAGGAGACGCACACCAGTTTTTCTGTGGCTTTATATGTAATTTACACATTTTTGCAAAATCAGACAACACTGTGTCTAATACACTCTAAAAAAATGCTGGGTTAAATATAACCCAGCTATTGGGTTGTTTTGACCCAGCGGTTGGGTTATATTTAACCCAGCATTTTTTAGAGTGTATATACCACAATATTAACTTCTTATTGTTGTAAATAAATATCACATTTGCAACTGGTCAATGTTCAAACAATTCTGGGAAATCACTTCACTTAACCCTAGAAGAGTGATTACTGATAGACTGTCACGTTTTAGAGAAGAAGAAAAAAAATCACCCACTGACTTTCAAAGCTGTTGCATACTGTACTTATGACTTTCTACTTCGAGGACCTTGACAGAAATGTAGTGAAAAGTAAAATAAGATATTTGTCTTTCAAATGTAGTAAAGTTCACTTCCTTCACTTCACTTTCCTCTTTCAAATCAAAACTTAAAACACATTTGCTTAGTGTGGATTTCTAATTTATTATTATTATTATTTTTATTTTTATTTTTTTGAGATATTATCATTTGTATCTTTATTTGACTTCTATTATCTGTACAGCACTTTGGTCAACCCTGGGTTGTTTTTAAATGTGCTTTATAAATAAATAATGAATGAATGAATGAAAAGTTAAAGTAATAAGTTTCCAGAAAAAATAATACTCAAGTAAAGTACAGGTACTTAAAAAGTGTATTTAAGTATGTGCTTCACTACTGTCCACCTCTGCAAAAGACTGAAAAGCTTCAAATGATTTTACTGCTACAACTGTCAGCCTGCCACCCACATCATATTGGTTTTGATTATAAAGCAACTAACTTCTCACTTCTCCTTCATGAGCTGACAAAACATCCTTCACACTGTTTGTTTACATTCACATTCGTGTTCGTAGCAGATGCTATTCTTATCATAGTCACATACAAGAGCACAAAGTACAGAACTATCTGAGAAAACACGACGCACACTATAAGCCAGACCTCCATTTCTCACCACACGCCTTTAGCTAACAAACACAGACATGAAACACTGAACATAATCCGGCTTTATACATTTTAATTACCTCTTCTGTCTAACAATAATGTGAATTATGAACCAGCCACTGAAAACACACTGGTAATTGCACTGTTATTCACTTTTACAAATCAACCCCGGGCTTGACTATATTTGGGTGTTTGTTGAATTGAACAGGAACTTGGTTGCGGTTCACTATTGACATGCCTCTCAGGTGCTGGACTCGTGTGGCGGGTGATAAGACGAGCTTCCAATCAGAGTGAAACAACTCAACATTCAAGTCAGGTGAACTCGGTCTGAATCCCTCAGTGAGACTCGACATACAGATTTTAAACCTTTGCTATCTAGCCTTATTAATTGTTCATTCAATTCTGCCTTATTCAGACTACTGAAGTAAACTCATGTTGTTTTGAACCATCAGTTCCATCATTTCCACAAATAAGAAGGAGAATATTTTTCAGGAACGTCCTTTAAACGTGACACATGACCCATTATCCCGACCCAATCAGATGAAACAACAACAACAGCCTCACAATTCATTGAAAAGGTAATGAAACATTACTGATGCATCTCTGAAGACGGGAAGCAAAAACAATATTAATAAGACGGAGGGGGACGTCGATACGTGCCTCTATTTGTGGTCAGGGAACATAATGGCGTGTTAATGATGACTGAACGAATGTGGAGGAGATGAGGTGAGATTCTCATTGACTGCTGTTTTCGGACACATTATTAGTCTAATTGGAAGCGAGACGCCGTTGGTTTTATACATTGACAATCCGACATGGCTAACAGTCCCTGAAATCTCATCGCATGTGGGACAAATCAGACATCTGGCCGAAAAAATGAAGGGTGGAAAAGAATAACAAATTAGATTGATGATGAACAATTGATCCATTTATTACTGCGAGTGACTGAGACACGTGCGCAAGAAGACAAATGATTTCTGGCTGCTGTGTTGTGCTGAGAAGCCTTGCTTGCTATACTCAAAGAAACCATTTATTAGCCACCTCAAAGTCACGTGCTGCCATCGACTACCATATATTCTTTGTACAGTTTGTCAGCTTATGGAAATATCCACATGCCACATGAGTCTTTTCTGCAATCTAAATGAGATCTAGCTATATTTGACAACAGAAGCACTTCAGACGTGAAATGCGATAATAAGCGGCTGGTAACAATTGTTGTTCAGCAAACAGGCAAAGCAACAGATCTCGTGTCAGTCTGAAGTGAAAATCATTGTGATAGTTTTGCAGCTGTATCGGCTCCTCTCTGTTTTTATGTCTCCTAAAATGCGGCGGATCGTCCTCCCTCCTGGTGGAGGTCCTCATTATCTTGTTCCTCCCACTCGCTATTTGAATTATTTGCCCTGCTCGATTTAGCAGCATCAGGCCGACTCCATCACATGCCACAGGCTGTGCAGGCGCACACGCAGAGCTCAAAATAATGCTGACACGTCGTCACAGTTGATTGAGCGGCAAACCTTGTTAAAGCCAAAACGGATGATGCAAAAGTCTGAAGCAGAAGAACAGAATCAATCAATTCTTTCCAGGCCTTTATTTTTTGTTTTTATCTACGTTATTTTCAGATATCAAGCATTTCAAATGTATCTCACTTCAGGGCTTTGATACAAAAATCAGACGAATCTGTAAAATTCAGATGGAAATAGGCACGCATGGCAATGATTTCAATTATTATCGACAGAAGATCTAACACACAAACATTTATGATCTCATGACCTGTGATACTGTCTGGAAGGCAAAAATATCCATGAGAATTATTACTAAACAAAAAGGTCAACAGAAGCAAACAAGAAGTCCAAAAGGTTCTTATTTGATTTTTTTTTGAGATTACACTCTTAAAAATAATTGTTTTTGATTGGCATCTTTGGTTCCAAGAAGAACCTTTAGCATCCATGGAACCCCAGGTTAAAAAAGTACACTTCCATAATGTACTTAAAGGGGTCCTATTATGCTCTTTTACAAAGTCTTGATTTTGTTTTGGGGGTGTACTAGAACAGGCTCTCATACTACGTTGTTTGAAAAACACATTATTTTTCACATATTTGACATTATTACAACACCTCTCTCCCCAGTCTGGCATGAACGGCTCGAATAGTTCCTGTATCAAATGAAGGCCCGCCTTCTGAAATACGAAATGTGTTGTGATTGGTTAGCTGGGCCAGTGTGTGTTGTGATTGGCAGCACTCGGCGCCTGGTCGGGAAATGTCATGCCCCTTACCATAGCCGCCTGCGAACTAAAGTTGAAAAAGGGAAAAAGCATAATAGGACCCCTTTAAAGTGCTCTATTTTTGCTCACTAATTTTGTACTTAATATACTAAAAATTATTCTTTAGTACACAATTGTGCTATTTTGGGACACCATAAATATGAACTAAAATCCACTTTTAACATACAATCTCTTTATTTACCACTTACTACAAGTGGTAAACAAATACATTTTTTAAATACAGAGATAGTATGTTAAAAGAGCATTTTAGTTCAATTCATGGTGTCCCAAAATAGCACAGTTGAGTACACTTAGTTGATCTAAAGTTTATCTTAAGTACTAAAGAATCATTTTAGTATATTAAGTACAAAATTAGTGCGCAAAAAATAGAGCACCTTAAGTACATTATGGCAGTGTACTTTTTCTTTAACCTGGGACCTTTCCATTGGACAAAAGGTTCTTTATAGTGGAAATAGGTTATTTAGATGTTATTCACACTAAGAAAAGAACTGTTTACTGAAGGGTTCTCTGCGGAAACACCCTTTTGGAACCTCTATTTTTAAGAGTGTATGATTCCATTATCAATATTTTTTTGAATATTTGATGAGAGAAATACCTGGAACCTGAAAACAGGCTTGAAAGCAGATTTTGTAGAGTCAGACTTTGGCTTGGAGACAGAACTGCATGAAGAGCTTTCTATTTCATAAACTCTTTGCTACAACTCATTTTTATATATTAGCTGTTGGCTACATAATGTCTGAAGAATGAAACCCCAATTAGGATTAAATGACTGACTCATCCACACCAGTGACAATGTGCTCTTTGTGTTTCTAATTAAATCCATTATTTTCAGCGGATTATTTCTATTATCTCATGCTAACAGAGCAGTATGACCACCGCGGACAGCAATGCTTGCACAGACTGCAATGTTAGCAGAAAATGACATACTGTAAGATTTCTTTCCTCACTCCGTCTCTGCTGCTGTAACAGGTGTGACAGTATTTCGCTGAAACGAGTGCTTTAATGATTCTGTGAATCTGTGTTAATTCTGTCTCCATTTGTCTCAAATGCTAAATGTCACTGGCTGTTTGAATGTCAGTAAGGAGACAAATCAAGCACAAACCAGTTCTGCAGGTGTGAAGTAAATCATTGTCTATGACTCTCTGTGAGCTCTGAAACTATTTAATTAAACTGTTCAAAAAGAAACCCTCAAAATAAACTTACACTGGAAATTTTTCTGGAAAAAAAGTGTGGATTTAAGGTTAAATGCAGCAGAAATCCATTACTAACCTATTGCTAGATTGAGAAAATGCTAGGGTGCTGCACAGTGGTTTCTTTTGATTTCTTTTGCTATTAAATTACTTGAGTTTGGAATCAAATAATGGTTACCAATGGCCTTTTGTGATTGAGAGGTTTCTGGTTGATGATAATAGCAGCCCACTATTTAGTAACTGTTCCGGGCTAAGAAAATATCATAACCTAAAATGTAGCATTTAAATGTGACCTCCACTTCCAAGAAAATCTACTAGGAAATCAATCTAAGGATACTTTTTCCTGGGAAATCCTGTCATCAAAAATAGTGATGGGCTCTCGGAAGGCCCCAAAGAGTCACGAAAACCACTTTAGGATCTGATTCATATATCCTGACAGGCATATAAAAAACTCAGTATGCATATGTAAGGTCTCATCTGTGCAGCACATTTCAGCATCTGGTGGCAGACGGCTCAGACCTCAGAGTCCTCTGAGGAACATCTGTGTTCTCATTACTGCAGTTCGGCCACATTTCACTGCCTGCATTTCCTGCTCTCATATATCTGGAGCTTCTACAGGCCACGAGCTTGTGTTTGTGTTAGTCGGGCCGTCTTTAGTAATACAGGTCAACTCAATCCTGACCCAAGACTGGATTACACAGTCATCTGGAGGGAAACAGATCAACAATCCTTATATAATGTAATTGTGCTGTTTATTACGTCTTGAGGTATCTGAAGGTAACCTAAAAATTATGAATTCAGTCATCATTTATTCACTGTCTTAACAAACCTTTATGATTTATTTTTTCTTCTGTGAAACCCCAAAAGGAGATGTTTAGCAGAATGTCCAAGCTGGACATTTCCATACAAAGACAGTGGATGATGACTGGGGCTTTTAAATTCCACAAAGCGCACTAAACGTCTCGTATACTGGATTCTAAATTTTCAATAGTCATACAATAACTTAGTGTGAGGAACTTTACATTTTTGGATGAATTGTTCCTTTCATGGTATATTTACAACCTGCAGCAGACGTTCGACATGTGAAGGGAAATTTGATGCATTTATGAGCAGTTAAATGCTAAGCCATTAAAAGTTGTTAAATCTTGTGACCAGCAGTCGCCCTGCTGCTGCAGTGTGTAAAAGCAGATATCATTACTGTACTTTAGTGCGTCTGAATTCCCACGTGCGTGTGCTATTTCATATCTGCCGTCTTTGGAAAGTAACACGGCTCACTTATGATTTATGCATGCCATAAATAGAAGATAGGAAGTGGAAAATTGAAAATGTATCAAAGCTGAACATTTGCTGCTTGACTTAGCAAAGAGAAAAGTCCTGTTTGCATGAGCGACTGCTCTGCGATTGAGAAAAAAGGCCTTCGTGACCAGAACAGTGTGTCCTGTCTCTGCATACAGGACTTATGAGATGCTGCAAGATGAAACTTCAATCAATAGAAGATTTTTGTGCCTTGCTATGCAAGTTTAATGCCTCTGAAGAAAGTTCATTATGCGCACAGTCACGTTCACTAAAACCTGCCAGCAGCCGATCGCTACGTGTGCAGTGATGAAACGTTTTTCACAAGCAATTAACTTCAGATATCTCATGTCAGGAGTTTACACCGAATGCTTTGTTTATCCAGCTCATGCAGATGTGTTTGGCACCGATTATGTGCAGGTGTAATGACTCTGTCATTCCTAACTTTCACCTGAGTTGACACGGACATGCAGTAATTCATACAAAAGCTGTCTCACCTTTGGAAGTTAAATTCTGCTATATCTTTTGATCAAGGTATATAAAAGTGAATACAGCCATGTAAACCTAACAAGCCAAATAACTTGCGCTTGACAGCAGCTACAATTCTTCTCCTTTCCCCACTACAAAATATTTAAATATTTAAATGATATTTAAGAGCAGAGGGGACATTGTATTCGGCAAATACAAATATGAACCTCAAAGTATGACTTTTGAGTTATGTTCAATTCAGGAATGTAAAGACATAAAAGTAGTTTCTTTTATTTTTGACTTATTTTGTCTGTATCAAAGTGTCAGGCAGGAAATACTAATGTCATATGGGAATTATTAGAAAGTGTCTGGCCTTTAGATCTGTCCAGATACAAAAATGCATGTGCAACTGTGCTGAGGAGATTCTGATCAGGATTTCCCTTTTCACATCCCACAGTTGGCACATCCACCCAATGACAAGCACTAGAGGTGTATTTTCAGAGGGACGTCTCAAGTAGGCAGCCGCCTGCTGAAGGGTGAGATCTTTACAGCAGACTTTCTTAAATAATTCATGAGTGTCAAGCAATAAAACCCCTTTTAGTCACAGACCACAGGTGCATGGATGTTTATAGAGGCTGCAGACATCAGGCCTGTTGGGATTCCATATAAATGTGACGCCCTTCAGTGGATTTCAGGTCTCTGTGAGGAGATGTCAGACAAGACCCATGTGTTTTCTGAGGTTTTTCCTCTGATGCTGGTACATGACCCGTGATATAAGAGCAGATGACACAACATGGTGCAAAACAACAAGTGAAGCCTATAATCTGATCAATAATTCACAGATGTAGACCAGAGGCGTTCAGACCAGCGCATGTTTGTGACAAGGAAAAGATATTCTTCTCCTAATCAGTCGACACTATATTTTTGCCTGTTAGCCAATTTCACTTCACATGTAACCGCCTTTATTATTTACAGAGCTGCTGAACCATCCATAAACCATAATAACAAAATCCACCAACATATTTATTTATAACTGTTTTGGAGTTTTCACTTGTAAACGGTGCATGTTTCTCTCCTATTTCAGGCGAGACGACTTTTTCGCTAGGCTTTTTCACATGAAGAATTCGTTTTTTTGCCAGCATCGGTTTTATCCAGCAATGGTTTGAAGTTAAAAAAAAGTCTTAATGATGGATTTGTTTATTAAAAACACACTGCTTTTCACTTTACAGGATGTTAATTGATGGACTGGAGTCATGTGAATCACTTGTGATGTTTTTATCAGGTTTTTGGACTCTCATTCTGACGGCACCCATTCACTGCAGAGGATCCATTGGTGAGCAAGTAATGCAATGATAAATTTCTCCAAATCTGTTCGCATAAACAAACAAACTCATTGACATTTTGAAAGGCCTGAAGGTGAGTAAATTCTAAGCAAATTTTCATGTTTGTGTTAACTACTCCTTTAACACAGAAGTTTTTTCTTTGCCAGTTATCTTCAATATGGCTCTTCTACATATAATTTTTATTTTTATACATCATTCATTTCATGTTCTCGCTGCTGTCTCCAGGGACAGATGTGTTTCCATATATTCTCTCTTATAATTACATTCTCTTGTGGTTATTTTTGTCCCATAAGTCTAGACTGGAATAAAAGCATTGGAGAGGTCAGTCATCATTGACACTTACAGAGTCTCTCGTGTTATTACAGTAAATGTCAAATCCTGCTAATTACATGTCAGAGCTGCTGCTTTCAGTTAATGAGAGTCACATACATGCATATGACTGAGATCAAATGAGCCTGTTTCTCACTGGATCACTGATTTCTAATGATTTATTAAATAATCTGTAAGTCTAAAAATAATTTTAATGTGATGTAATGGCCATTCATTATTAACTACTGCTTCATAACGTATGATCCAGACCTCAACTGTTTAATTATAATTGGAAATATATACTGAAACAAATTAGAGTGATAGATAATCATTAGTAATTCATGAGTTTAATAGAAGATAATGCACAATACAAGACTTCATCAAAATCATTTGAATGAACTTGCAAATGTAAAACTGAAATAATATTAAAGTTCTAATATTAAAAGTTTTAATATTAAAGTTCCCATAAACAGAGTAAATATACTGTTATGAGACACATGCTTCACTTTCTTTTTTTCTTTTTTTTTTTTTAAATGTGTCAGTAATATGAGTAATTAGAAACAGAAATACTGCTCTTGGCAACCAAATGATATATTGTTACTCAGCACAATATGTTTCTTGGTGATAATTTAAAACAATGACTCAAACTTCAGAATGTTATAATGTAGTTATAATGTAATATAGAATGTCTTATAAATATTTACAGTGACAAAATATGTTGTTTTGCAAATTTTTTTGTTTTGATGGAGGGTGGATTTGTGTAAATTCACAATTACACATTTTGAAATTACTTGCATTAACTTTTTCCCTAAAGAGCTAGTTTTTAAAAATAATTATTATAAAACAAGACATTTCTGACTATATCTGGTAGTCCGACAATATATTTCTTAAAATATCCTCTTTGTGTTCTACAGAAGAAACAAAAACATACAGACATTTGGAACAACATGAAGTTGAGAAATGATGACAGAATTTGTCTTTTGTTTTTGCATCCTTTTAACCTTCAGTTTCACTGAATACCTTGATTTTCTTTCAACTGCAATTCAATATTTAACTTTGCTTCTCATCTGGGTGTTTCATCAAACGTCCACCGGCTGCTAGTCAGGGTTTTGTACTTTATGTGTGACCGTCTGTGAGCAGATCAGACACGAGTCATGGACACAAAGACGTCCTTGCTGGACTGTGACTATTAGTGCAAACTTCATTGTTATTCTATCACTCGTAGCGGGATTAGAAATATATCAGGAATGCTCATGAGAAGGTGAAGGGGTGCTGATACACTCAGCAGAGGAGAGGAACACCAGAAGTTTGTCCTACAAGAAGCCCTGTGACATTTAATCTATCGCTGTAGGGAAGACGAGAGATGGGACGAGTTTCATCAAAGTATGTCAACACTGGAGAGGAGGGTGAAAGACACGCTACAACCTCACGTCTGAAACCCACCGTGAAATATTACAGGCCAGTGAGCATTTCATTCCCAGGTGTCTTTGCAGTGGGTTTGTTTGTGAACCACTGAAATTACAGGCTCAGTTATGACTGTAATTAAAGGCATGACATTGTCTGTAAATACATCTCTCTCTCTCTCTCTCTCTCTCTCTCACACACACACACACAGACACACACTCACACTCACACTCACACTCTCACAAAACTGTGTTTTACTAAGCTGAAATAACTACACATTGTAGATGTAGCAAGGCATGAAATCCTTTCTTTGATTTCATCTTGCGCTTCAAGGATTTCATAGCACCTTTGACTATGAGCATAAAATATGTAATGGCAGCTTATAATAATCAAGAACCCCTACTTAGACTAGAATGGATGATTTGACTGAAATGTAAAGCAGTCAATCACAAATTTTGTTTGTTTTTACATGCCATTTTAAACTATTTTTCCTGACTAATGTAGGGTATCAGACCGAATCAGACAATCTAAGATTTGGTCAAAACATGGTTGAAACATGAGGAGCCAAATTCCACAGAGACCCAAGACACAGGATGTTCGTAAATCAGATCTTGGCCCCACAAGCCTGAACCAACTAGCAGCTTTGAGTAGCTCACAGCATTTAAACAAAAGAACACTTATTGACAATTCCAAGGAGATTGTCAATTTTAGGGCAAGTAATCAAGATGAAATGGTCAAAGAGATGACCGCATGACCATCACGTGATAGTAACTACAATCACGAGCTCTTTGGAATTGACTTCCCCCACCTCGACCACAGAGAACAGACTGAAATTCCTTATGAGAGACCTCTTAACCTCTGGTCTTCATACATTCACAGAACATGTCCTTATGTTCAGAGAATGGCACAGAAACTGCATTTCCATGTAAATATGCATCTAAATGTAACGTCTGGACCAATCAGACACACCATTTTTCACTTGATTTAACAAATCAATTATTCATTAGATTAACAAACGTTCACAGACCCCTCACCCAATAAACATACTGGGTGCCAAGTTGTCTGTGAACAGGGCCCAGGACCCTGGTTACCATGGCAACCCTGACACCAGATACATTTACGACCTAATGGAATGCGAAGCAGGGAAAATCACTGCATGTTCCATCGCAAGAGGCTCAAGGCACAGTAGAAGTGGACTTTTCTACTAACTAATTCATAGGAAAACCTTTCTTTGAATGAACACACATATCCTTCAGGTCATGGTGTATATTATTGCTGTCTTGTATATTATCTGTTGTATTGTAGACTATTTTATTCATGCTTATGATAGAACCACTCATTCATGTAACCGTACATATGCCGTGTTTGGTCTCTAGTAATTCGTATTCGGATGATCTAATTGAGAGTGTATATTAACATGGTGCAAAACAACAAGTGAAGCCTATAATCTGATCAATAATTCACAGATGTAGACCAGAGGCGTTCAGACCAGCGCATGTTTGTGACAAGGAAAAGATATTCTTCTCCTAATCAGTCGACACTATATTTTTGCCTGTTAGCCAATTTCACTTCACATGTAACCGCCTTTATTATTTACAGAGTTCCTGAACCATCCATAAACCATAATAACAAAATCCACCAACATATTTATTTATAACTGTTTTGGAGTTTTCACTTGTAAACGGTGCATGTTTCTCTCCTATTTCAGGCGAGACGACTTTTTCGCTAGGCTTTTTCACATGAAGAATTCGTTTTTTTGCCAGCATCGGTTTTATCCAGCAATGGTTTGAAGTTAAAAAAAAGTCTTAATGATGGATTTGTTTATTAAAAACACACTGCTTTTCACTTTACAGGATGTTAATTGATGGACTGGAGTCATGTGAATCACTTGTGATGTTTTTATCAGGTTTTTGGACTCTCATTCTGACGGCACCCATTCACTGCAGAGGATCCATTGGTGAGCAAGTAATGCAATGATAAATTTCTCCAAATCTGTTCGCATAAACAAACAAACTCATTGACATTTTGAAAGGCCTGAAGGTGAGTAAATTCTAAGCAAATTTTCATGTTTGTGTTAACTACTCCTTTAACACAGAAGTTTTTTCTTTGCCAGTTATCTTCAATATGGCTCTTCTACATATAATTTTTATTTTTATACATCATTCATTTCATGTTCTCGCTGCTGTCTCCAGGGACAGATGTGTTTCCATATATTCTCTCTTATAATTACATTCTCTTGTGGTTATTTTTGTCCCATAAGTCTAGACTGGAATAAAAGCATTGGAGAGGTCAGTCATCATTGACACTTACAGAGTCTCTCGTGTTATTACAGTAAATGTCAAATCCTGCTAATTACATGTCAGAGCTGCTGCTTTCAGTTAATGAGAGTCACATACATGCATATGACTGAGATCAAATGAGCCTGTTTCTCACTGGATCACTGATTTCTAATGATTTATTAAATAATCTGTAAGTCTAAAAATAATTTTAATGTGATGTAATGGCCATTCATTATTAACTACTGCTTCATAACGTATGATCCAGACCTCAACTGTTTAATTATAATTGGAAATATATACTGAAACAAATTAGAGTGATAGATAATCATTAGTAATTCATGAGTTTAATAGAAGATAATGCACAATACAAGACTTCATCAAAATCATTTGAATGAACTTGCAAATGTAAAACTGAAATAATATTAAAGTTCTAATATTAAAAGTTTTAATATTAAAGTTCCCATAAACAGAGTAAATATACTGTTATGAGACACATGCTTCACTTTCTTTTTTTCTTTTTTTTTTTTTAAATGTGTCAGTAATATGAGTAATTAGAAACAGAAATACTGCTCTTGGCAACCAAATGATATATTGTTACTCAGCACAATATGTTTCTTGGTGATAATTTAAAACAATGACTCAAACTTCAGAATGTTATAATGTAGTTATAATGTAATATAGAATGTCTTATAAATATTTACAGTGACAAAATATGTTGTTTTGCAAATTTTTTTGTTTTGATGGAGGGTGGATTTGTGTAAATTCACAATTACACATTTTGAAATTACTTGCATTAACTTTTTCCCTAAAGAGCTAGTTTTTAAAAATAATTATTATAAAACAAGACATTTCTGACTATATCTGGTAGTCCGACAATATATTTCTTAAAATATCCTCTTTGTGTTCTACAGAAGAAACAAAAACATACAGACATTTGGAACAACATGAAGTTGAGAAATGATGACAGAATTTGTCTTTTGTTTTTGCATCCTTTTAACCTTCAGTTTCACTGAATACCTTGATTTTCTTTCAACTGCAATTCAATATTTAACTTTGCTTCTCATCTGGGTGTTTCATCAAACGTCCACCGGCTGCTAGTCAGGGTTTTGTACTTTATGTGTGACCGTCTGTGAGCAGATCAGACACGAGTCATGGACACAAAGACGTCCTTGCTGGACTGTGACTATTAGTGCAAACTTCATTGTTATTCTATCACTCGTAGCGGGATTAGAAATATATCAGGAATGCTCATGAGAAGGTGAAGGGGTGCTGATACACTCAGCAGAGGAGAGGAACACCAGAAGTTTGTCCTACAAGAAGCCCTGTGACATTTAATCTATCGCTGTAGGGAAGACGAGAGATGGGACGAGTTTCATCAAAGTATGTCAACACTGGAGAGGAGGGTGAAAGACACGCTACAACCTCACGTCTGAAACCCACCGTGAAATATTACAGGCCAGTGAGCATTTCATTCCCAGGTGTCTTTGCAGTGGGTTTGTTTGTGAACCACTGAAATTACAGGCTCAGTTATGACTGTAATTAAAGGCATGACATTGTCTGTAAATACATCTCTCTCTCTCTCTCTCTCTCTCTCTCACACACACACACACAGACACACACTCACACTCACACTCACACTCTCACAAAACTGTGTTTTACTAAGCTGAAATAACTACACATTGTAGATGTAGCAAGGCATGAAATCCTTTCTTTGATTTCATCTTGCGCTTCAAGGATTTCATAGCACCTTTGACTATGAGCATAAAATATGTAATGGCAGCTTATAATAATCAAGAACCCCTACTTAGACTAGAATGGATGATTTGACTGAAATGTAAAGCAGTCAATCACAAATTTTGTTTGTTTTTACATGCCATTTTAAACTATTTTTCCTGACTAATGTAGGGTATCAGACCGAATCAGACAATCTAAGATTTGGTCAAAACATGGTTGAAACATGAGGAGCCAAATGAAACCCCTTTCGGCAACCAGACAAGGAAGGGAACCCCGCCCACAACGCAAGTACCTCCAGTTTCTAACTGAACTGGTGCATTTAATATAAATTTTAACCTCAATGAGGAACTCAATGCGAGGGTTAATTAAGTGATTGATGGTTGTTCAGATCTATGCAATTGCACATATTGCTGTAAACTTGGGATTTCACATTTTCATCCTCTTAAACTAATTATTTCCTCACTTTCTCTCTTTCTGCAACTTGCGTGAATGCGTGTGTTTATGTGTTAGATTAGTTTATATGTCTTAGATTTATCCAGTAAAGCCTTATTTATATTGAAAAGAGAAGTATCTTGTGTTTTGTGCTTACAAGTTAATGTCTTAAACTGCCGATCTTGTTACTGTGCTAATTAATAGTGTTTTCACTATATTTTGGATATTAATATCCATTGCAGAGTTGATGTTATACGGCTCGTTCAATGAATCGCTGGCCGTCTCAGTGATCAGCCGTAAAACAGTGATTCTGTCCAAATTCCCTTTAAAATCTTAAATGATTCCCTTTGAGCTAAATTGACCTGTTTCCCTTACACTAATATCATAATAAGAGACCAACATGGAGGAAAAAAATATGAAATTTGTGTACAACACTATTCAAAAGTTTAGGTTCAAAAGGTAGATAGACAGACAGACAGACATACAGATCTGCTAATCAGTTTAGAGCTGGTAATTTTTGTGCATAATCTGGTCAGTGTTCAGATTTGTGGTGTGACACTGATTCTGAGACAAGCAATAAATAACCCATGTGTAGCTCCTTCAATAATCACAACTCGCACCGTTAGGTGTTTGTGAAGTGTGATGGTGCAAAGCCAATGAAATAATGTTGAGAAGTCTTGCACAACTTAACCAAGAAGCACCTGGGGTGTCAATTCAGTCATATTACCACTGAAGCAGGAAAAAAATAAAAATCTCTGGAAACTACTAGAGTTTAAACTTAAAGTGGATTTCAAATATTTACCCTAAAGGTAGGATGACAAGTTTTCAATTCCTCTCTGCGGGCAGAGTCATCCTTGATCAGGGGGCCGTGTTGAGGTGGGGGAAAAGTGTCAAGGCTGAGATTGTAATACTGTCCCTGCATTTGTTAAAACACACCCTAGTAGTTTTGTTTTTGTGGATGTGAATGATTCAATTTGTCCATCTCTTTTGAGTTTTTTTTGACTGGTGTTTTTGTTCTTGTTTGATGCGCTCTTATCAAGTCAATAAAGGTGTGTCACGGTCATATAGAAAATATGGGTTTGTAATCCCAAATCTGGCTTCACATTAAGAGCGGCTGATCTCTCTTATCAGGACGAAGCTAAATCTTGTGTCACTTGCTCCGGCTCAAGGGCGAGACACTCTGAGACACTCCAGATCTCCATCCTCAAAGGAACTGCAGTGATAGAGAAGAGCACATACTTACAAATGTGGAGATTAGCAGCTGTGTTCACTGAGAGCTGGAGGCTTTATCTATTATCTGCTTCTTTTGGACCTCTGGCGCTTCGCTGCTCTCTGGGTCAAATCCAGAGTGACTGAAATACACAGAGAAAAGCTGCGTTAAAGAACAGCTCAAGTGTTTTTGCCTTCGAGGTGCAAAAGGTTTGTGTGGGGATCTGTGAATCAGGCCGTGACCCAGAAGACACAGAGAAGCTGAAAATAGTTTCATATACTTGGGAATGTAAAGCAGTCGACGGCGTGACATCGACGGATCGATCTGACTATTTAAATGATAATCTGTCTGGGAAATCCTCCAGTCAGCCAGGGATGATTTAAAGTGTCTAAAGAGCGAATGAGGAGGTTTATGCGAACGAGTCCCACACAGCGCCTGGAGAGATGCAGATTCAATTTGAAAACACACATATAAAATGAGTTCAAGAGATTTAATGAGAACCAGCTCCCATTAAAACAAACAGCAAGGAAGAAAGAAGAGTAATGGATGGAGGCCACAGCCGCATAAAAAATAGGCTTGGAGAAGTTAAACGTGACAAAGGTGCAAGTAGCCTATTTTCTCTGCGATGAACTGCAATGGCTTCTGTGTTTCGGTGTCCGAGGTCAACGGGGACAAATATCATGAAAACGTTTAGTTTGCGTCGCACAGATGATAACTGGATCGATCTGACTATTTAAATGATAATCTGTCTGGGAAATCCTCCAGTCGGCCAGGGATGATTTAAAGTGTCTAAAGAGCGAATGAGGAGGTTTATGCGAGCGAGTCCCACACAGCGCCTGGAGAGATGCAGATTCAATTAGAAAACACACATATAAAATGAGTTCAAGAGATTTAATGAGAACCAGCTCCCATTAAAACAAACAGCAAGGAAGAAAGAAGAGGAATGGATGGAGGCCACAGCCGCATAAAAAATAGGCTTGGAGAAGTTAAACGTGACAAAGGTGCAAGTAGCCTATTTTCTCTGCGATGAACTGCAATGGCTTCTGTGTTTCGGTGTCCGAGGTCAACGGGGACAAATATCATGAAAACGTTTAGTTTGCGTCGCACAGATGATAACAGGTTTGCTCAGGCACTGCAGCCACATTGTTTTCTCCCTTCGGTTTGACTGCTGACCTTGAGTTTCCTGCATCAAACCCAAAGGGAGAAAATGAGGCACGAACAGGTTCAAGTTCAGATGTTTTCAGCACATTCTCAAGCTTCTGTTGTTGACTGAGGCTAAACAAAGACAGTAAAAGGCTGATTATAGGCTTCTTAAATGTGCAAGATAAGTTGCAAAATGAGCTTTCAGGTATTTCACAGTCTGAACAAAAAGAAAAAAGTTTCCTTTACATTTGCATTGTTTTTATTAATAAGCGACACTCATCGAAGAACTGATGATAAAGAATAGATGTTAGATCAGTCAATCACAAACTGAAGTTCTATCCTCAGATGCTGAGCTTTATTGTCTGAACATTGGTGAACTGGTTCCTTTGATTCGTCTTTTTTCTGTTGGATGTTGGTGGTTTGTTAACAATGTAAGCCGTCTGAAAGGGTCGTGGTGTAGGTGGGTTATCAAGCAATGGATTGCTTCCATAGTTTTTTATTTGTATCGGTCTGTCCAAGCTTACCTCAGCACAAACTCAAATCTCCTCCCCAAACTCAATAACTCATCACAATGCTGGCCGCTGATAGAAGCCCCAGGCACTTCAGTTTCCCATGTTTCAGCTGCTCACAATATGTCTGGTCTCGTCTCTTCCTGACCAGACTGTCAGAATTTAAAATGCTCAGCACATTTTTCCATATGTCCGTCTGAGAATCAGAAATGGGCCTCGGTTATTGCAAAAAGCATCTGGATGCCTTTGTGGTTCACATCAGAAGAGAAATATATATATATATATATATATTGTAAACTTTAATGTTTTAATAAAACCCCTAACTCTGATTAAGTAATGAATAACCATTTCTGTCAGGACCACTATTGTCAAAGATGACTGACAAATAGCATACAGTTTGGATTGGCGGTATGGTTGTGTTCTGGGCAAGAACTCCCTGTGCATCCATGCAGCCTAGTATGGATAAGAGCAGGGAAAGCAGCAATAACCCCCCAGAGTAAACAGAACAGAACCAAAATAAATGTATTGCAGATATCATAAAAGTTCAATAATTTAATGCAACATTTTAGAAATTAGTCTGATTCAAAGGAGAACCAGAAGGCCGAATCCTGACTGACGAGAGGAGGAGTTGGGGATGGAGGAGGGTAATTAGCTATTGAACAACATGAAAGCTGGTGATAATACCGAAGGACCTTATATATGTGTGCTGTGATGGGTGTCACATCCCTATAGGTAGACGTGGATCAGCTGAGAGTCAGCTGATGCAAGCTTGACTAACGTGACCTGCCAGAACTAACGCTACACTTGAAAATAACCATATATACTTTTATAAACAAATTAACTGACCCATTTATTTAGTCGCGCACTTAACAGTTACAATTACCAGTAACATTTTCAATGTTTAGTGCACATTTTATGTTTACAAATATTTGAGTGAATCGAAACAAACATTCTAGAATATTTTCTAGCAAATCTTTCAAAATTAAAATTCAAACTCTAGTATCTACAGATTATGCACTCAGGTTTTACTTAACTTTTAAGTAAATATATATAAAAAAGTGCAAATTAAGTTTTTATTTAGAATCAGCATTTTTGCGTACGTAGCTATAATCATATTGCATTATATAGCAGTGGTATATTGGCCATCAGAGACTCAAAAGGTATAGATCTCTGCTGCTGATAAATGTTTCTTTACTTAAAAAAATGGTCAACTTTATTTTCAGCAGATGAAACAAGCAGGAATCTTCTTTCAGCTCAGTGCCCTCATATAAAAAGGTCTTTCCATCTGGACTCAGAGGTTTCTTCTCTATCATTATTTAATCATACTGCTCTAAAAGAATAAGAGCGCATCTAGAATATTTCCACCATGTTATAAACCTCTTCCACCAAACACCGTGGAAATGGGCTTGTGGGAGTCTTGGGCCTCATACTGGTGTTTGTAAGTCAATCTTGGAAGAATATAATGGCATGAGGTTTGATGTAGATGTGGTGGGAAGGAAGCCATCTGAATCTGTTGACAGTGTCTCACTGTATTCTCATGATGTTTGGAGAATAATGAAGCTGAGGAGCGAGCGGGGGGGATTTGAAAGAAACACATTTGCGTAGGACCGGTGGTGGAGGCTTTGTGCTCTGACTTGATGTGGCACATTAAGATGGCACGCAGTATATGCGGCTCTATGGGCAGCTTATTGTCAGCAGTGGAGGCAGAATTTGCTTGTCATGTTGAACTGTTTTTGAAATTCATGGAAAAATTCATGCATAATGTAACAGTTCTCATTTCTTTACATATGCATGTCATGGCTCTGAAAGGGCTGTTTTCGTTTGTGAAGGATTTCTCTAATTTTAATCAATGGTTGTGTTATATTAATATATATTTATAAGTTTCCGGCATTGGATCTGCCTGTTAAATGATATAATCTGAAACTGAAGAAAGATTTGTTGAAGGTATTATGATCTGAGGCTGAAACAACACTTGTGTTTCCGAACAGATGGGTTTTGGTCTCATAAATCTCTGTAGAAATTATCTTATTGTCTAATTAAAGGCTTGCTGCAGTCTGTTTTAAAACGCCTTTTTTATTTCAAAACCATTAATAGTTGTGACAATGTATAAAATAGCATGTATACATATATCTCGCAGTTGACTTAAGACATAAAACACAATAACAGTTCTCTGCAGTCAAAAGACTCCCCTCTAAACAAGCCATGAAATAAGAAACAAGCTCTTTAGTTTCAGTTAAGCACATTTCATTCAGTTTTCATGATAATGCTGCACTGCGAGTGCGAGAACTTGAAGGAAGAAGAATGAAAAAAAAAAAAACTTTCAAGAACTGAGAACTGTGCAGTAATATCAACAACACTGAAAGAGGAAAACATGATTCATGCACATATAGCTCAATATCACACTATAGTTACATGTGTTTGCTCAATATCCATCTGGCTTCTTGGTTTCTCGAATATGGATTTCTGCTCTTGACTTCCTGTATTAAATATCGTCCTTGATAAGACTATAGGAAATGATTTACAGGTGCTAACACATGAGGATAGCAGGATACAAAAAGATTGAGTCACACTGTTTTCTCAAACTCACACACACACACACACACACACACACACACACACACATTCCTTTTTGGTCATTGGAAACTTGATCTGTTAATGGTGTTTTTGCATGTGAGGTAATTGTGATACTAAGTGCACATGCATATTTTCTTTAATTATTATAAAATTAGATTTAATATTGGTTTGCAGTAAGCAAATGGGCTAAATATAGAATATATTATTTATTTTTAAGTTGAAAAACGGCTAATATTTATATTAATATTGCAAAACTATCATATTCCAATATCATTTTGTGATTCACATACACATCTTTCTATGTATCTGTGATAAACTCTGCTTCTGTTAACAAAATTCTAACTTCACCTGGACTTCAAAATGTTTCCTATCTCCACACAAACTCTCAGGAACAGACGAACCTCTGTATCAGTGTTTGGGGGCGTCTGGGCGGCCATCTGAGTGACAGCACCTCCCCAGCAGACTGGTAAACCACAGGGAACAAGCAAAGCCTTATAATTACAGTGTATCCTCCAGTCCTAATAGCAACTGCTTATATTTAATTACATACTGCCACCGGCCCAAACAGCGCTGAGAGTGAAGAGCACTGCTGTTGCCTTGACAACCAGTGGAGAAAATAATGGTAATTCATCAGCGGAGAGAATGACGGGAAAAAACTCAGCCCAAACAATTTACGGATCATCCCTGTTTGCTGCGATTCTCTGAGAGTTTGGTGAAACTTTTCATTTTATGGGGAATGTTGCACATAAAACAGACATGTTATTGGACTATCAAGCATGTTATTTGAGCTTGTATCTGTTTATGGTTCAAACCACAGTTTGCTTGTTTTATGTATAGAATATGCTAACCTATAAAGCTTTATTGCTCATTTAATTGGAATGAGGAGAAATGACCCCTGGACCCCTGGAGACCAAACGATTGTTCATTTTCAACCTACCTGGCTGCTTTATTTCTAAGCGTAGTTTGATCCTGGGAAATCATCAGAGTTTGTCAAGATGACGAGATAAAAGCTGCTGAACGGACAATAAATCATCAGCTGTCACGAGGAACTGCGTTTGTGCTGTAAAAGAAGAGCCGAGCGTCTCAGGAGCGACTCAGGCGTGAGTTTAATGTCACCTCTTATGTCACAGTGATACGCTATTTCCTCTTATTTAAAACAGGCTGAAGTTATTTATGATCAAGTGTGATGATAATAGAAACCTCCATCATCCTCTAGTATAATGAGCAGAGATCATGGATCAGGTATCGAGTGTTTACTGAATCTTCAGCTCAGTGTGTGTTTGAGTCTCCTCAAGTTCTTCTCTCTCTCATGTAAAGCTGAGTCGCTGTTTGTTCTGTCTTTCTTGAAGAGTGTCAAATAAATGTCAAAACTGCATTGATTATTCAGTCGTGATGATGCTGCATGGAAACGCTCGAGTCATTTACTGTATAAATAAATGCATTGTTACATCTGGATTATAATTATGTAAAGTATAGAAAAAACATGGTAAAACATGGTATTTGGACATGTACCATGATAATACAATGTTTGCTCCCCACATGTACCATGGTAATACCATGGTTTTTAACATTTACCAGGGTAATCTTATGTATTTTGTCATGTATGTGTCATTTTGTCATGTATGTATAATTTTAAACCTATTATATAAAGCAACTTTACTTAAAGTTCAAGCCAAACCAAGATTCAATATGTAAATGTCGTGGCATTATGATAAACAATAGTAGTGTCTTTTACAATGAACCATCACTCACAGCTAATAGTTGCTGTTTAAACTGTAAAACTCCATATTAAATGCTACATGTTTGATTTCCCTATAATATAGTTTGAAACTAGTCTGTGTATCTCTCAGGGTCAGTACAGTGACTCATGTGTAAGAAGGTGTAAGTCGGTCCAGTGCATTTTCAGCCCTCGTTTGAGCAGTTCACTTGATAAGAGACTGCGGATCGATGAATTCTGAGCAAACCGACAAGCTTATTGACCAGGATGGAGAAATGGCCAGTGTGTTTGTTTGGACGAGGTTCTTTGGTGCCTCATAACCAGTGGGAAGAGGCCTGAGGGCTTCTGGGTAATGGTAGCTGCCATTAACATTCAGATCCAGAAACAGTGTCTCCATCCTCAGGCACATTTCACTCCACAGTAACTTCTATCATTGCTAAAAGCTTTTCGGTTAAAGCTACTTAACCAACTTTATTCACATTTTGAGGGTAAAAAATGTTGTTCTTTGGGGCGCCATGATTATGTAAGAATATTTCAGCATTTATCTCTCTGGAAATGTCTCTGAATCAGATGCACCTCAATCTACTGGTGAACAAAAGCATTTGCATCAGCTGCACAGTCAGGTTGTATCATAGCGGCCGGTAAAAATACCAATTCCCTGCCATCTTACTGTGTCATACTTACTGCTCATACAATATCACATCCATCTGATGTATGAATTATGAATGAGTGTCAAATGTGTGTGTGACTGAAACTGCTGACGGATGAATTCTAGACTGATGTGAAAAATCAGCACTGCCCTGGACAGAATCCACTTCCCTCCAGCAAAACACTCACAGCTACATTACATACAGTTTTAGGATTAATCAGACTAAGGTCTGTCCAAATATACAATTACAGATTATTAAAGCCAAAAACAAACTCTGCAAGTATGCCAATATGTTCATGAAGGAAACAATCTTCTGTCCTCAAGGGGTCGACAGAGTTACCTTTAAATGACTCTTTAAACCCCAAGCATTTTTATCTTACCTTCAAGTGCATCTGGGAAGCTTGTACCTCCAAGTCGGGCATTCATTGTTATGCATTCAAGTCAGATACATAACATGGAACCAATCTAAAACAAAAAGTAAATTATGTTGTAAACAATAAATCCAACCCAAAATTATTATTTCTATCAATCTATCTCTATCTCTTATTTCTATCATTTTTTGTTACATAATTTTTTTTATTTACTTCACACTTGTCTATATAGATCAATTCGGAAACTCCCTCTAAAGTTTTCCACTCGTAAACAAGTCTTCGCTTGCATGGACACTCATGTGCTTGTAAATTGTAATTACAATATTTCCAACTTGAAGGGGACATTATTCACTTCAACATTATTATGTGAAGAGTTTTACTAACCTTGTCTATCTTGATCATCAAAATTCTCTTGCTCTACCAATACAGTTACTCTGTCATGACAACTCTGTGAGTTTAGCATGGTCATATACAAAGCAATGTTAACGTGTTTGGTTTTGGCAGAATAGATCTGCTACGCTGCTGCTTCTGCTGCGGCAGAGCAAGAACCGAGACTTGCTACTGCCAATACATCCACAGACACACTGCTGTAAGCATGTATGAAATATTGCTGCTGCACATATAACGTACATGAATTTACCCCGCACATATAACATATGCGAAATTACCCGTAGCAGATCTATACAGGTGGAGCTGGGGAAGGTGGAGGGTTTCTGAAAGCACACTGCAAACTGCTACAGTGATGAAAGTATTTGAATGTTGAGCAGCAAGCTAATTGACTGCTGATGCGAAAAGAACCAATCAGCTGGGCCATGTGAATGATGATGAAATTATATCAGATAGAGTTAGAAACTATTGGCCTGCGCCAAGGAGTTTCATGACGGAACTTTTTTTTGTATTTTTTCTGAGAGACAAAACTGACCATAGAAAGAGTCAGATTACCCTAATGCCCACTCCAGCGCCCCTTGTAGCAAGGAAAGAGACATGCAATGTGTACTTACCGACAATTTTACTCTTGTACCTTTAAACAGCTACAGCTTATTTTCAGTGCGAGTCAAGCAGGTGTGTGAGGTTGATTTCCCAATGGCTCTGCAGGTGGCCTCATTTTTTGCCTGAAACACAACAGCTGTTTAAGATTGCAGAAGTTCCACTTGACAAGGACATCTGCTTGATCACTGAGATGATGAATAACAGCAAAACTTCACAGGTTTCAGAGAGACTTCACCAGATTGCTTAGATAAGGGACACTGCACTTCAGCAGACCAGTTGTGTTGTGCATATCTCGGTCCACTGTTGATTGTGATTCTTACGTTAATGTTACTTGTGGACTGCAGGGGGCAGTGTGTCTCTGCTCTGCTTAAATACTGTAGTAACAAATCTCCTTCTTTCACTTTTTCTGTCTTTGTGAGTGTGTTTCTCTTCATTTCTCCCCTCTGAAATAACCCACTATGTGCTGGCAGTCGCAGCTGCCCTCAAGGACTAAACAAGTCAACATTACTGGCATTACTGGCATTTTTTATTCAATTAGCCCCCCTCACAGTCCCTCCAGACTGATCTTGTGTTATATATTTTCATTCAACAGGAGGCACACGGTTCACGCACATTTGCAGACCATGACACGAGCTTTTGTGTTCAGATGCCACATGGAAATTGCTTATTTTTCTCCTTAAATGCACCTCCATTTTCATTTGATCAGAAGATCTCGCAATCATTCAAGAACGTTCCATCTCAGCCCCATTATTTCATAAGAATAGGTTTGAAATTCTTTAGGGGTAAACGGGTATAAAAGATCTTGATCGGATGGGAATCTAAATGCGTTTCCTGCCTGTTCTAATGTAGAGAATTTCAAATGTGAATAAAATCAGTTGAAGCTAGAAGCCCCTTTCTCCTTTTCACTTTCTCCCCGTCATCTTTCCACCTCGCTTTCTCTCTCCCGGCTCCTTCAAGGGTCTCTTCACACGCTCACGGCTCTCCTCACGCTGTGTTGTTTAACCAGCCATGCCGACGGCTGCAAATTGAGAGTGTTATTTGGTGTTTGGATCCGTCACTTCGTTCAAAGAGCTGCCGCTGGTCTTCCTTTATGAAACAATGACAGATGTACTGAGACAAATGTGTGGTGGAATATGTGGAGGTGGGATTAAAGTGGTAGAAGGTGTTTGAAGGTTTGTGGAAAGCTTTTGAACACAGAAGACGTTTGATAAATGAACAAAATCATATTATTCACAATACAACATAAGAGATAATAACTCTCACCATGTCCTTACTGATGAGAATCAAAGAGGAACAGTTTCTTCCTCATCAGTCTTCACGTGGTTCCTCACACGTGCCCAGAAATCCAGCAAAACCTCCTGGGAAGCAGAAGAGTACCCATAATTACTTTTCACCATGTTACAGAAACACAAAGGTCAAAGTGAAAAGGAACAAACAACAGACAACAAACTAACATTGATAGATCATGCACCATGAGCAGTGTTGATGTCCTCAAGAAAACTAGCTCCTCTGAATTTTTTTAATCATCAGAAAACATTTAATATATTCTATTTACATATCTAGAATTATTTAAGATGTACTAATTTAAATTGTATTAAGTGTGTTCATTTTAAATATGCTAAACTTTATGTTCCCTGGTGAGATGGCTTTTCTAAATCTTATTTCTGCTGGTCTGAAGGACGGGGTTACTCAAACATCACTGATTACAGACTAAAGCAATGGCACACATTCAATATAATACAATAAAGGCCAAGATTCAATAATTTATGGTTTGATGTCTGCTAAACCAAACCAACCAAATACAACTGCTGTATTTCATTATCTGATACGTACAAGATCAGCAGATATTCATGAGGCAGCTCAGACATCTGGTCCTCGAACAACTGTTGAATATCATCCAAAACTAACAAAACACCTGATGAACATCTGATAAAGAACTTGGAAACATCAGGATGAAGGTCTCTTACAAACAATGAGACCACATTGTCATCATTGTCAGAAGCATTTGCTGTGGTAAATGATGGCATCTTTCCTAAAAAAGAAGATAAAGGGTAAATAAATGTCAACATTAATTCAAACAAGAAAGAAAATGTGTATTAAAAATACCAACACAGTTGTGAAAATGGCTCTCTATCATCCAGAACACTGTGCAATCGTGTTCTCCATGATACAGAGCTGGAAGTTTATTATTTGTCGAATGTATTGTAATGTGATTAACGCCTAACGACTGATGCTCTGTCATTTACAGGCGTGCATGGCCACAGACTTGTGTAAAATAAATATGATTTTTGATATTTAATTTAGTGAAAAGTGTAATAAAACAAACATACAAACAAACTTCACAAGCTTCACTTTATTATGTTAATTAAATTAAGATAATATTCTGTATCACTACAAAACTGCTAAAAGAAAATGTTGATGCTAAAAAAGGGTGAAAAATGTATAAACCAAGGAAATAGTATCATGTTTATTATTTTAGGTTTTATACATCTTGT
>NW_015552643.1:1337467-1341870 GCF_001515605.1 Sinocyclocheilus anshuiensis
AGAGAGAGAGAGATTCACAACACTCTCGAGATTGATCAGGAAGCAGGTGCTGGACGGCGGGACTCGATGAGCTCCAGCATCTGACCAAATTAACTTCTGATACGAGCGAATCTAGTCTCGACGTCATCGATCATCAGTTCTTTCGTTCTCTTCGAAGCTTTGCGCGTTTCGCGGGATCTTCGCCGAATTGTTTGCCTTTAAATCAGTCCGCCGGTTCATCCACCGCAGTTTGAAGCTGCATCGCGTGAACGGAGGCTGATCATGAATATAAAACACATCAGATCCGTCATATAATGGGGATCGAGGACGCGAGCATGAGGAACGGACGGGCTCTGTCTGATCAGTGGGCCGACAGCGTGGTGGTGCGGCCCCGGACGACCGAGCAGCACATCACGGTGAATAAGAGACTTGTGCTGGGCTTCGCCATCTCCATCCTCACCCTCATCATCGTCACGGCCATCGCAATCACGCTCAGCGTCAGCTTCGAGAGATGCGCCGCGGAGAGCAGCGGGGCTCTGGCCGCGAACGGCTCCAGCAACAGTAAGTGGAAACAGTCCCGGGACGCTAACATCAGTCACAGAGACTCAGAGGACGGCCAGCAGCCCTGGAGACACCTGCGCTTACCGGCCACCCTGCGCCCGCGCCACTACGACCTCCGCCTGTCCGTGTCCATGGAGAACTTCACCTTCTCCGGCGAGGTGCACATTGAGTTCGAGTGCGTCCACTCCACGAAGCTGATTGTGCTGCACACGGACCGGCTGGAGGTGGACAAGGTACTGGTGTATTCGGACAGCAAGAAAGCGGGCGCCATGAGGATCCAGCGCCGCTTCCACTACCAGCCCAAGCAGGTGTTTGTGATCGCGCTGCACAGAGAGATGAAGCCCCTCAGAACATACAAGATCAACATCACTTTCCACGCGCACATCGAACACGAACTCCTGGGCTTCTTCCGCAGCTCCTATGTGCTGAATGGAGAAAGAAGGTAAAAGCGCTTCAGCGTCCGAGTCAAAGTCTATCATGTGTTGTTATAATCTTCTGCTGTTACCTTGGGAACTGTTGATGCTGCCTGACGATCATATGCGAGTATTTGGCTAATTAATTGCTTTCACAGAAATTTACCATGATAACCAAAATACCATAGTTACTGACTATAATAAACAATTTGGGATCTGATTCAAAAAGTGTAGAAGAATCCTACTGTCACCAAGTTACCACAGTTTTCCCATAGGAACGTTATTAACTGTGGTATTATGTAAAAATGATGGTTTTAATGGGAATTTTCTGAGGGGAGAGTGAGCACTTCTTTAAGGATCACAGTGAATACTGATTCTTGTGAGATTCACATGTCAGTGATATTATTGTATGCAAATGATGCTATGTTGATGCTGCATGACATTGATATGTAGATGTTTTTTGCATCTTACAAGCCTTATATTGTAATTATCTTAATTTATTCTCCTAACTAGTATTTTTGATGGCTTACACCAAAATCTAATAATTTCAGTAGCAATGTTTGCTACTTCGAAACCATCATTAATGAATAAGGCATCATCTTAAAAAATAAGGTGTAATACATCTTATAACAGCAACCGCTGCGTTTTAGTTGAAACTCTGGTTGCCATAATTAAATGCATACGTTTTGTGAGATTGTCTTTATTGTCTTTATTTTAATCTTGATTTCAGCTAGAATTAATGCAGCTTTCTGGAATGCAGCTCACTGCTTTTCTTGCTCTCTAACTTTGATAGAAAACTTCCAAGACTGTTTGTAGTTTAGACTTATAATGATATTCAGACTCAGATGTGATTCTGATGTGGTAAACGTGTAGATTATTAATGATTCACTTAACATTCACCAATCCAACTACATGTAAGATGAATTTGACAGCTTTTTATTATTTCCTTGTCGTCTAAATTGGTTCACGCTGTCAATTTGTTGACTAATGCTGTCACAGATGGGTTTAATGTTTACAGCTGTGACAGATATATCATTATTTCTGTGTAGTAATTCTGGTGTGATTTATTATATGTCGACATTTGATGTGATTTAGTTGCTGTGGTTCAAAAAGCTGTAAAAAGTTTTGTCCATCTTCACACCAGGAAGCTCTTTAGTGTGATAAAAATTCACAGCGATGAGTTCAGAGATGGCAGTCAGAGCTAATTTGAATTCAGGAAAGTCATGTGACAGCCAGTTTAATGAAGTTCAGACTCCTGAGATACTTAAATAGCATACATTGTTCCAGACATTTCTTTCACCTTACCTCTCTCTCATGTTCTCATTGCTGGTGTTATTCTGCAGGTTTCTCGCGGTGACGCAGTTCTCACCGACTCACGCTAGAAAGGCCTTCCCGTGTTTCGACGAGCCCATCTATAAAGCCACATTCAGAGTGAGTCTGAAACATGAGAGCTCGTATCAGTCGCTGTCTAACATGCCAGTGGAGGCCTTGACGTCTGACGAGGACGGATGGGTGACCAACCATTTCTCCAGGACGCCCCGCATGTCCACGTACTACCTGGCCTGGGCCGTGTGCAACTTCACCTACAGAGAAGCAGTTACAGACAGTGGAGTTGTGGTGAGTCGCATTTAAAGCCCCTAAACCTCAAAGTTAGAAACAGTAAACTGAGATTTTATTATTCCACAACTGCAGTGACCCTTACTTGATTTAAAAGGTTCGTTTGTCACTTCTTGGGTCTGCTGGGGAAATTTTAGACACCTCTTTGTTGGCTCGTTTATATCTTTTTGGTAGTGAGTTGTGGTGAGTCACATTTAAAGCCCCTAAAACTCAAAGTTAGAAACAATAAACTGAGATTTTATTATTTCACAACTCTTTTCTAAAACCTTGTGGACAGCATTTTGAGGCATCACAGATGCTTTTCCAGAAGGTGTTCTGCCTTTAAGATTCCTCATTTGCCAAATTCTAAGGCAGCCTATCATGTATGCTTCAGAGCAAAGACAATCTCAGAATGCATTGCACAGAGTTCAGTAATAAATCAATCCAAAACAGTAAATAAGCTGAGAGAAATCAATATATACTTACAGAATATACGCTACCCAAAGTTTGGGTTCAGTAAGCAAAACATTACCAAAACATTACAAAATCTTACTGACCCCACACTTTTGGTAGTGTATGAGTACATACTGTATATTTAATTAAATACTGAAAAGTATTGATTAAGTAGTTTAATCTAATTAAAAATGTATAATCCAATATTTGCATAAACTATGTATTTTAATGCTCATAAATGTATTTTAATGTTCACAATTGTGTGATGAGTGTCATGTGTAGAGCGCTGTAGTTTAGGTTCCCTTAGAAGGCATCTGCCAAGACAGCAGGTTTCGGAACAGAGCTTTTATCTTGCTCACAGTGGATATGTTTATATGAAGCTTACTGTAAGTTTATACAGTCAATATAATGGTTACACAGTGGATGTGCTGTAAATGGAAAGGGTTGTCTCCACTAACATTAGTCCAGTGTCTACAACGTCATATAATTGCTTTTAAAAGGATAGTAGTCATGTGCAACAAGCATTCACTTATGCTCGTGTCCAGGATTGTGTTCATGACAAACTCTTCTAGGTTTTATATATCATATGAACATGTTTTATGTGAATTATAGCCATTAAGATAATATTTGCTGTATCACTTTCATCACATGCACTTAAATGTTATTTTTTTGGCACTGAATCATCACAGTCTAAGCGGCATCATCTGTCTGCCAACAGAGAGACATGGTTTATGCGCCGTATTACTGATATCATCCTCAGTCAAAGCCCTGTTGTCATATTAGACACTTCCTGACGGCTTCCTCAGTGGTTCCTGCTGCGTGCCCTTGGCCGGCCTCCTCCTCATATTAGTGTAATTACTCTGATCTCCTTCAGCATGACCGCGCTCTCCTTTATATCACTGCTGACTGTAGTGTGTGCTTCTATCTGGGGCACTTATACCCACACTGCGGCTTGTAGCGGTTAGCCACGCGCTAGCATCCCCCATCAATCACATTAAAGCGGCAGGGCAGCCCTCTCGCACCATTCATCGATTCAAGAATTTGAGTGAACTTCACAAGGAATGGACTGAGGCTGGGGTCAAGGCATCAAGAGCCACCACACACAGACGTGTCAAGGAATTTGGCTACAGTTGTCGTATTCCTCTTGTTAAGCCACTCCTGAACCACAGACAACGTCAGACTTACCTGGGTTAAGGAGAAGAAGAACTGGACTGTTGCCCAGTGGTCCAAAGTCCTCTTTTCAGATGAGAGCAAGTTTTGTATTTCATTTGGAAACCAAGGTCCTAGAGTCTGGAGGAAGGGTGGAGAAGCTCATAGCCCAAGTTGCTTGAAGTCCAGTGTTAAGTTTCCACAGTCTGTGATGATTTGGGGTGCAATGTCATCTGCTGGTGTTGGTCCATT
>NW_015552643.1:1342124-1374150 GCF_001515605.1 Sinocyclocheilus anshuiensis
AAACCTGGGCTTCCATACCACCTCAGCAGTGCCACAAACTGATCACCTCCATGCCACGCCGAATTGAGGCAGTAATTAAAGCAAAAGGAGCCCCTACCAAGTATTGAGTACATATACAGTAAATGAACATACTTTCCAGAAGGCCAACAATTCATTCAAAATGTTTTTTTTATTGGTCTTATGAAGTATTCTAATTTGTTGAGATAGTGAATTGGTGGGTTTTTGTTAAATGTGAGCCAAAATCATCACAATTAAAAGAACCAAAGACTTAAACTACTTCAGTCTGTGTGCATTGAATTTATTTAATACACGAGTTTCACAATTTGAGTTGAATTACTGAAATAAATGAACTTTTCCACGACATTCTAATTTATTGAGATGCACCTGTATATAGAATAACTCAACAGGTTGTTAATATCAGGTCAAGTGCTGAATGTGTTGACTAAAGCTTCATTTTTTCATCAGAAAGAGCTTGTTAGTGGATCAATGTCGAGCAGCTGTGCATGGAGAAACTCTCTATTAAAGTTCAATTAGCCCCATTTAAAGGGATAGTTCACTCAAAAATGAAAATTAGCCCATGATTTACTCACCCTCAAGCCATCCTAGGTGTATATGACTTTCTTCTTTTAGATGAATCCAATCGGAGTAATATTTAAAAAAAGTTCTGGCTCTTCTAAGCTGTATAATGGCAGTCGGTGGGTGTTCCCCTTCATGGGAACTTCAAACTGCGTCCTCTAGGGGTCGCTATGGGGAACGCCTCGTCGTGACCCGCATGCTGAGGGGAGTGCATGCCAGAACCATGGCGAGCACTAAGTACCAACTCTACCATATTGCTATGGGAGTTGCCCCTGGGACGTTAGACGGCTGTGAACGCCTCGTCGTGACCCGTGTCTGAAGCATACATTGAAAAAACACCAACTCGTTGAACGGCGACAGCCATGACGTCACTACCGGTGCGACTATAGTATAAATAGGCGCCGGGAGCACACATCATTCTCTTCTTCGTCTTCGTTGTCTGTTCTGTTTGAAGCATGCATTTCCAATGAAAAAGTAAGAGCTATCTGTATTTATTATGGCGAGCACTAGCGGAGCATTTAGAAGGTGTGTGCATCCGTGTCATCGCTATTTGACACCAGATGACAAACACGATCTATGTGGTATTTGTTTGGGCGAAGAGCACGCACGCGATGTCCTCGAGGGGGCAACCTGCGTGCATTGCGAGTTTTTTCCAATGAAAAAGCACCGTTCTTGTAAGAAAAATATCCATAATTAAAAATGTAACAAACATTTTTGTGTAACGGATGTTCTGGACATCCTCTTGGCTTATATCGAAACCCTCTGACACTTTTTTTTACAAATCCTCGTTTTGTACTTCTAATTCTTGACCGCTGTTTTGTTCTGTTCTCTCCTCTGTGCTTCCGCGTTCGTCACTTCTCACTGACGCACACGCGATGCATACTTCAAAGGAACAAAGGCAGTCTCTCGTGAACGTGCGTACGACAGTTAGCGGAAGTTACACAAAACTGTTTGTTACATTTTTAATTATGGATATTTTTCTTACAAAAACGCATCGATTCGCTACAGGAGGCCTTTATTCACCACCAGGAGCCGTGTGACGCACTTTTTTATTATGGATGGATGCGCTTTATTGGACTTCTTTTGGACTGTTGAAGGGAAACACCCGCTGACTGCCATTGTAAAACTTGGAAGAGCCAAAACATGTTTTAATATTACTCAGATTGGATTTGTCTGAAAGAAGAAAGCAGGGCTGGCCCTAGCCAATTTGCTACCCTAGGCAAGATTTTACCTGGTGCCCCTTGCCTCACATTAACATTAGTGAATATTAACTAACTTGAACTATCAATGAATGATACATTTGTAATAATGCACCGAAATGAAAATTCTTGGCCGAAGCCAAAACCAAACAAAATGAAACACTGGGCCGAAGGCTGAATACCGAACACGGTTTTTAGAGTTTTTTTCCCCATGTATTTTGCCAATTGTTTTCACCATTGCACAAATTAAATAGTCAAAATGTGCTTTTTACTGTTTTGTCTTGCTTTTCAAAGAAAAAATCAGTTACAAAACAACAATTTAAAAATATTTAACACTGCATACATAACACACATAACAACATTTTAAAGCACAATTTTAACTTAAAATGAATAAGTTAGTAAAATTATATTTTTTTGCCCATCAGACCCCCTTCTTGAATCAGGCATGTATTTATTACTATACAAATAAAAGCAGCCTTGCTGAGCAGAAGAGCCTTCTTTTAAAACATTAGAAAATATTACAGATCCCAATTTGAACACTATGTGAACACATTTTTTTTTTGTAAAAATTGTATAGGTACGCTAGAGACCCGAGGTAAATGTGTAAGTAGGCCTATATTTTTCCTGCTCAACTATATTTACATATCTGGTGACTCAACAAGTGCAATGCATCTTTATTTCTTGAGGTGGCACTGTTTGATACACAATGATGATGTAATGTTTCACTCATAATTACCGCAGGCATAAAACAAAAGAATATCACCAGCAAAAATTGAACTGGTTTGAATGGCTTTACTGCAAAGCGTTAAAATATAAATGTCACTGTCATTTGATGGTGGATGTGGTGAATAAGCTCCCAGTGATTTGATTTTGAAGTCATTGAAAACGATAGTTTTGAGAATATGGTTGAGATCGCGAATATGAGCCAGAAGCTGAATGTACTGTGGAAGTGTGGTCTGACGATGACAGCGATGGTAAAATCATCTGCTCAAATTGAACCCTTCTAAGTTTCAAAAGGTAACGAAATATGCTTTATTTTATTCTTCTATAATTGTTCTTAAAATCAGGGGCGGTTCAAAGGGGGGGCCAAGCTTGTTGGCAGGGGGGCACTGGCCCCCCCAGAACCGCCCCTGCTTAAAATATCAAGAGAGTTTTTTGCTATTGCAGCAGTTAGAGATCCATCCGTGCTGGATATATAGGTCCGGGTCGCTAAAAACCCGAATATGTAGCTAATTATGATTGGCGAAACATTCATGCATTTAAGGGCTAACGTTAGTTTATTTATATGATCATCATCATTCATTACATCACATTACCTCTGTCTTTGTCCCGTTTTTCTTCTTCTTCTCATTTTTTTTCTTCCCTGGGCACCAGAGGGCTTTGGTGTTTTAATTTATTAGTTAACATCTATCACAATCAGGTAGCTGATGTATGTGGAAGTGCGGCTGCGTGGGGGAAGATTGATCATGCGTCGAAATGGGATGAGCCGGGAGAGCAATAAAATAGTTATGTTTTTGTGGGACGATCGCTTTTTTTGTAATATTTTAAATTCATATTATTGAAGTAGGTTTGTTAATAAAAAATTAATAGCCAAGTTAAAAAAAAACAAAAACATAAATCATTTTGGCACCCCTAGGGATTGGCGGTGCCCCTAGCATTTGCCTATTCCTCCTATGCCACGGGCCAGCCCTGGAAGAAAGTCATATACACCTAGGATGCCTTGAGGGTGAGTAAATCATGGGATAATTTTCATTTTTGGGTTAACTATCACTTTAAGTCTCTGTCAAGCTGCCTTCAACAAAACCAAACAAACAAATGAAGCAGCCAGCATTGGAGTCAGATTGAACAATCTCCACACCGGCTGATTAATGAAGCGTCTCTTGATTGTCAACTTGAACGCTTTGTCTAATTACAGGTTGTTTTAAAATCACATTGATTTGATTGAACTTTGAATCATTTCCACAGCCCTACGTGCCGCCCATTCATCTTTATATCAGACACAGAGCTGATCGATACACCAGCAACATGTGAGGTAAACAACACATAATTCAATGTGCATTGCTGCCAGGCTCTGAAACAAAGCCTTTCCTGCTGCTTGTTTTGCACTGTAACTCTGTTAGTGTAGGAGGACATTCATTCTGACTAGATGGATGCCCGTTCAGAAATCTGTGCCGTGCATCAGCCTTCGGCTAAAAGAGTCCAAAATCATTTTTACTGTGGGAATATATTTCCCACAGAGCCACACCTCACACACTTTCCCTCTCACACTTTCTCTCTCACATGCATATAATAGTTCAGAATTATGCAAATAATTATGCAGAATTATGTCTTTTTGGTTTTTCATGGAAATCTAATTTGTTTCCAGAGACAAATGTGTAAAATGCTATTTTATCAAAGCGCTTGCTTACAATTGATGGGAATAATCAAATTTTAAACAAATGGAGGAGTTTTCAGCAGCTACAGACCAATAACATCATGGTTTATGAAAGTGCAGGCAGTTCATTTAAAGGTACCATAACTCCGGCAGAACGGGCTGCTTACTTTTTAATGGCCTTGGTTCTGAAGTATATTTCTTTCCCAGTCGATAAGGATTTTAAATGAGTTGTTTAATAAAACATTGAGCCATGCATTAAACCAACCAACTCTGAGGTGAATCAAAAAAAAAAAAAAGACAAACTTTGATTTGAACAAGACAAGTATACAAAACTGGAAGGAACAAGACTGTATGCATGAGGGGTGAAGAAAAGTACACTTGAAAGACAAATGCAAAATTCACAAGCCAGATGGAGGCATTTGGCAGATTATGTTCACAATGGATTACCCTTGGAACTTAATCTTTCAAGTCCATAACTGTTATCCTTGAGGGAATTCAGGTTAGGAATAAACACAGAGCCGTATAAGAGTCATTCATTCAGCACCTGACACACTTTGACTTCTGTTCTCTCTCCTCTTATGTTGCGTTGTTGTAGATTCGGCTGTATGCCAGACCTGACGCCATCCAGAGCGGATTGGGGGACTACGCTCTGCACATCACCAAGAGACTCCTGCACTTTTACCAGGATTACTTCAAAGTGAAATATTCCCTCCCTAAATTAGGTAAGACGGCGGTGAAATGTCTTCGGCTTTGTCTGGCTTCAGTGATGCTTTTGAAACTGCAATAAATGTTCTTCTCGTGGGAAACCGGGTGATTTTTCATTGTTCCATTTGTACTCCCAAACAGTTCTTTGTGACTTCGTTGTTTTGTGCTCATTTAAAGAGGTGAAGGAGTGTCAGTGGCAACTCAGTTCTTGCGTTTATTGATCCTAAAAGCATTTTAGGCCGTTTGTGGTTGTGTTTGGTCTTGGGAATTGGAGCACACAGCACGCGTGTGGTGTTAAAGTGTGCGTTTGTCACTGTATTGATGTGTGTGCTACTGTATGTTGTTGTAAGTGTGCGTGTGCTTGTGCTGGACTGCCTCACATCAGACTCTCTCTGTGCCAGTGTTTCGCTCCATGGGTTCCTGTCAGTTCTCTGTATTCATTTGAATACAGTCATCAATCTCTCTGGGCTTCTGTCTGTCTGTCTTTCACTCTCCTCCCCCGCCTGCTCACTTCCTCTGTAAATGTGTGTGTTTGTATGTAAGTGTGTATTTGAGTGTGCATGTAATATTAATCATGTTTGCTTACACTCTTAAACGCTCTCTGGGAAGCATTTGCCCTGTTTGCTAATCGGGTTAAGACCCTCTCAATATTCAAAGTACATTTCAGCGATTTTCTCTCTGAATTTCTTTCATTCTCATTTTCACCTCCTGGTAAATCCAGTTTAAGCTGTTAACTGTGTTTTGGAATTGCCAGTCACTCTGCTAGTTTGCAGCAGCTAATGACCAGCTAGCATCTTCCAAAACACAGCAACCAGCTTAAGCCAGCATGTTTTTTCTAAGACTTTAAATCTATACACCTATAAATATAAATCTACAGTATAATTAAATCCCAATGATAATGTGGGAAATGTAGCAGTTTTGCTAATTTAGTTTATCATAAATGCTTGTCAGTAGATTTAGAAGTGCACTTTATCGATATTTCAAAGACAATAGGATTTAAATATGAAATTTCAATAATTTAATTAATTAATTTATAAATTAATTTTTATAATTAATTATAAAATTAATAATTTTTTTTTTTTTAAGCTAATGAATTATAAAGCTAATAATTCATTAGCTTTTTTTACCCTATATATATATATATATATATATATATGGGTAAAAAAAGCTAATTAGCTAATTAGCATTTAATATAAATTTAAACTATATTTTCGCTAAATTGTAAGTAACATGCAATTAAGTGTCCGAAAACATTACATTGAGTTTGCACATAACTATTTTCTTTTAAAGTATATTATTTAAAAGTAGTCTTTTTTACAAGGGTAAAAGCATACCAAGTTGATCCCACAGGAGAAAGTAACTATTTTATGATTAGCTAATTGCAATAGGGAATTTCGTGCAATTTTTGTCCAATTTGCCAAAATGAAAAATAGTTACGAATTGTCATGAGATTGTGTTTGACATATTGGCTCAAAAGTCTCTGGCCTTATGCTTCATACAGATGGAAATTCTGTTTAGGAAAGGTGATAATCTATGTATGATAATATGATAACTTGACTGAACAGGAACAACATCTTTTGAAACCTCTTAACATGCCCTCGTGCCACTAATGATTCTTTTTCATTACTGCTGCTCTATTGATTCACGTCCAATAGGATCGTTTCACTGAATCTTCACAAACACGCTGAACTCTTTAATGAGGCTGGAGATTTTCACGACCTTCATTTTGTCACCTGTTAAAAAAGATGCTCATGTCTGGTTGTTCAAATGTCACGTCAAGGATGCTGCTTGTGCAAAGAAACTGTTTGTTTTCAAACCGAGTTGGTGACCTTAAGATACTTTTGACACATTCACTGTAATGTTGCATGTCACTGCTAAACTTAAGGGTGAAATGATTTCAGCGTGAAGTGCAGCTTCATATGAGAAATGATGTGGATGTAATGAACGCGTCCGTTACATAAAGGCACCATCTGTGTGTTGAGTGTTGGAGCAGTTGCAGCCCCTCTGGTCTCAAAACAGGGACATTCTGTCATTCTGCTCATGCAAAATAGAAATGAAATCAGAGCATACGGGTTAAGGACAGATCACGTCTCAGACGTGTTTTACAAGCTTGTTACAGCAGCTGAAAGCATTTCCTCACACTCTGGTTCTTAATGTTTATTCGACCTGGGAGATTTTAAGTCATTTGCTTTGTTGCTTCTTTGACTTTAAGACTCAGTTCTTTGTGTCTGTGGCTCTTGGCATGTGATCCGTTGCTAATGGCATAACGATTTCTCTCAGATTGAGAAGCGAAGGCTCAAAGCGCAACACGACTTATTAATCAAAGCGAGCCATTGTTCACCTGCCGAATCTGAAGCAGAGTCCAATTAGAGCAACTTAATCAGAGAAGCCATCTACTGTGACTGGCAAATGAGAGACAAAGAGCCACCAAACACTTTCTTTCTCTGTTCCTCTCTTTCATTCGCTCTCTCTCTCTCTCTCTCTCTCTCTCTCTCTCTCTCAAAGAGGGTGAAAAATGGAATGACAGGAAAGAGATTCAAGGAATGATGTAAACCAGAGGAGAACATGGACTTTGTTGTCGGGTAGCAGTTAATACCATCGTATGAAGATCAGTAATTGGTTTCATGCCTTTGACACAAAAGCTTCTAGAAGAGTCACATGCTGAATGATAATAAGATGAATGAAAGTCCATGAAGAATCAGAGCGGAGTGTGTTTGCATCCACAACACCCTTCATCCATTTAGCTTTCATTACATCAACAAGTGTCTTCAGCTGCAAGAATCAAACTGTCTGATGCTTTTGGGAGTTGTTGTGGGGACGCTCTTTAGCTCCCACTGAATGGATAAATAAATGCATCAGTTATCAGTGAGCGTTTGCAGCCGCTTTCTTTTAGACATTTCACCCCCACAAATCTGTGTGCTGCAAAAACACTTGACGGCTAATTCTCAGACTAAGTTGAATTCTACAGAAAACAAGAGCCTTTTTCACCGTCTAGTGCTCAAACACTGAGTCAATTTGTATATCAAATGAGATGCTGCTCAGAGCAGGATGATCAAATGGACTCTTCAGACGGTAGTTTGAGTGAGCAATCAGCTATAGGGAACTGAAGAAATTCATTGAAAATACTAGCCTATAGGCTATATTGATTATTGGATACTGCACAGTATATATACTAAACTATAAACATATATGCAATTATGCTTTTAAATGATAGCATCTTAAAGTAAAAACAAACTGCCAAATTTATTTATTCTTATTAAAAAAAATTTTTAATTAAAATGTTTTGTGTCTGCTGTCAATATAATCTGCTTCTATGAGGACTGTAATGGAGCACATCATCTGTTCGTCAAGAGAAAGAGACTGTGAGCATTTGAAGTAGCATTTAGCACATCCTTTGAGAGAGGTGATCTTTCTTAGATATTGATCTACATACAGTAAGTGCTTCTCAGAGAGAGATCAATGATCTATCGAAATGAGGCCAGGTCACTCCAGACTCTTCTAAGTCTTGACAGCAGCATGTGAGTGACAGATACGGACAAAAGCAAATGGAAATCGAATGCATGACAAATATGGACGGGTTAATCTGCCTTTGCTGTTAAAAGTGCTGAAAGGATCAGCAGCGTGTGTGTGTGTGTGTGTGATGAGCCGGACACTGGGAAGAGATCCAGTCCATTGTCAACTAATCAGTCCAATCAAATCCCAGTGCCATTCATTGCTCTGGCTGTTTTTCCCTTTGAACTTCCTGCATGTTGATCCAGGAACAAGTTCCTCTGGCTGAATCATGTAAAGCTCATGTACCTAGAGATCAGATCACACACTTATGACTTTCAGATTTATTTTAATCCACTGCATGATGGGAATGATGACATTTATCACAGTCACCTTTGGGGCACCCACCCCTACTTTATGAGATTACAGTGAGAACAGAGCATTCTGGGTAATTTCCTCAGTCTTGGGAGATCAGTGACACAGCGCCAGAGATGGAGGTCAAACTATGAGTATTAATCTGAGAGATTGAGATATTAAAGACTGACAGCAGGACATCTGAGGACATCTGATGCTCACGTACAGCAGAAACACTTTTAGATGCCGCATATACAATATTTTCTGAGGTGAGTGATTGATTTTGAGGTGGATGGGACTGTTTTTTATTTTCCTGTTTTGAGTGAGTTCATTTCTTCTGTCCTTTGCAAGGTCACCTTTCACTGCGCCGTTCCGACTCTATTCTAAACGTCATTATTATTATTATTTATTATCAATGCAACTCTGACACTGTCATTTCTCTATAGTTTCCTTTGTCTCACTTTTTTATTTCTTTCTTTCTTACTCGCTCTTTCAGTGTCCTTACTCCCCCAAACCTGACTCACAAAATCTACCCATCATCCCTCATCCCACTACTTTTTCAAAAACTGAAGCATAAGCTGCACTTTTAAAATACCTAATTTTTGAGTCTCGATCACTATCTCTGCCCGTCTCTCTCTGTGAATGTTCTGGGTCGGGCCCTTAATACAAAAAATCCCAAGGATAATGGTAATCTCTTCTAGAATTCATTAAAGCTAATCATCAAGGTCAGACGAGGGGCGTTTTGAAAGCGACTCACCATCGGTGTGAAATTGACGGCCATAAAACTGAAGGGTATTTCACTAGAGATGAAAAATGAGGCACATTATAAAAGAATCACAAAGCTGCTGTATGTCTGCTGAATGTTAACTGATGCTCTCCATCTCTCTCCATCTCTCTCCTTTTACTGAGGAATGAGTTACAGAGTGTTTGCCAAGTGCTTCTCAAACCTGACCTTTGGCCTTTAAAGTTCTTGTCTATGCTCAAAAATGAATAATAGCATACTGCTTACTACATACTGTGCAGTACAGACTGAATACTACCTCTTATTTAAAACTGATTGCATGTGAAGCAGTAAATGCATATGCAACAATATACATTTGGTCACCCAAATAGCCCACAGATATAGAAAATCTATGACAAATCTGTGTACAATATATGTACTGCAGACAACAGTAGTGTGAGTAGTATGGTAGTGTGCTAATCTGAATTGACTTTTCAAAAGCAGGTTCAGATTCATTAATTCCAGCAGCATCCGTTATTGTAAAATGTGCCAGTATGATTGATGAGTTCATTTTGGTTATAGATCACTCCTTATTGGAGTATCAGGAATCTCAGTTTCTCAATTCGTATGGTATAAAAAGAAAAATCCGACCATTATTACCTTCCTTTTCCTCACATTTTAATGAATAACTTCCCAGCGCTGACTGAGACCTTTATATTGCTTTCCATTACCAGAGAGCTCATTCACAATGAATTAATACGAGTGTGTATGTGTGTGTTTGTGTGACGGGGGGTCTGCTTTATGCTGCTGTTTATTATAGAAAGCTATTAGATCACACAGGGTCACATGATCAAAGGAGACTCTTGACACTGCTGCTCCTCAGGTGTCATGAATCACATGAGCTGTCACATGCGTGTGTGTGTGTTTGTGTGTGTGTGTGTGTGTGTAAGCTATTAGATAGATGATCAAAGCAGACGCTTGACACTGCTGCTTCTCAGGTGTCATGAATCACATGAGCTGTCACATTCATTTTTGGAAGATGCTAATAAACAGGTGTCTGCAGCTTCTCTATTAATAATACATGGGCTTTACTTTGCATTTCAATACGAATTAGAGTTAGAAGCCTTCATCATCTAGAAAAGTGAGAGCAGTTGTTATTGAGAAACACAAGTGTGACAGTGTGTCATTAAATCTGTTCCTAGGTCTGGTGAGAGACCTGCTTACATTTTAAGACATTATAGACATGTTCCTGAAGCCTGAGGAATGTTGACTATAAATTATTTATTTTATGATTTATAGAAGGATATTTGTGTTCTTTTGTTTTTATATTTTATCGACATAATTTTACTTTTTTTCAGAATTGTATGTTAAACAAAAACATAATTCTAGAATCCATTTAGAAGCTCAGTTAGTGTTATTTTACTATCGTTGAGATGCTATTATAGTTTTAATTATTATTTTGAATTGCCTTTTATTTTTTATATTCTCCATTATTTTAGTTTTAGTCATTTTGATGTGTTTTTGCCATTTTTATTAGTATTTTTTCTTTTGAATTCGTCTATATAGATGCTACAGTTAGGTCCATATATATTTGTACATAGGCACAATTTTTATTATAGCTGCTGACCAAAACATATTCAAGTTCAGTTATATAATGAATATGGGCTTAAAGTGCATACTCTGATCTTTAATTTGAGGGTATTCTCAGGTTCAGGAATTACAGCTCTTTAATATGTAACTCCCCCCTTTTTCAAGAGATCATACGTAATTGGACAGTTGACTTAAAAGCTGTTTCATGGAGAGATGTGGGCTATTCCTTCGTTATTTTTACATCAATTAAGCAGGTAAAAGTTCCGGAGTTGATTCTAAGTGTGCCATTTGCATTTGGAAGCTGTTGCTGTGAACCCATATCATTTAGTCAAAGGATCTCTCCATACAAGTGAAACAGACAATTGTTAGGCTTCAAAAACAAAACAAATACATCAGAGAGATAGCAGGACCATTAGGAGGGGCCAAATCAACAGTTTGGTACATTCTGAGAAAAAAAGAATGCACTAGTGAGCTCAGCAACATAAAAAGGCCTGGACGTCCATGGAGGACAACAGTGGTGGATGATTGGAAAATCCTCTCCATGGTAAAGGAAACTCTTTCACAACATCCAGCCAAGAGGTGAACACTATTCAAGAGGTAAATGTGTCACTGGCAAAGTCTATAATCAAGAGAAGACTTCACCAGAGCAAATACAGAGGGTTCACCACAAGCTGCAAACAAGGCCAGATTAGACTTTGCCAAAAAACATCTAAAAAAGCCAGACCACTTGTGGAAAAGCATTCTCTGGATGGCTGAAATTAAGATCATGGAACAGCTCATGATCCAAAGCATACAACATCATCTGTGAAACATGGTGGAGCAGTGTGATGGCATGAGCGTGCATGGCTTCCAGTGGCACTGGGTTACTGGTGTTTAGTGATGACGTGACAGAGGACAGAAGCAGCCGGATTAATTCTGAAGTGTTTAGGGATATACTCTCTGCCCAGATTCAGCCAAATGGAGCAAAGTTGATTGGGTGACGCTTCATCATACAAATAGACAATGAGCCAAAACATACAGCAAAAGCAACCCAGGAGTTTTTGATGGTAATATGTGGAATATTCTGCAATGCAATGGCCAAGTCAACCTCCTGATCTCAACCTGATTGAACATGCATTTCACTCGCTGAAGACAAAACTAAAGGCAGAAAGATCCACAAACAGACAACAACTGAAGTCAGCTACAGTAAAGGCCTGGCAAATCATCAGAAAGGAGGAAACCCAGTCTTTGGCGATGCCCATGACTTCCAGACTTAAGGCAGTCATTGCCTGCAAAGGATTCTCCACAAAATATTAAAAATAAGCATTTTATTTATGACTATATTTATTTGTCCAATTACATCTGAGCCCCTGAAAATGGGGGGACTTGTGTCAGTGTCCAGGTATATATGTATATAGATGTTCTGTTTTAATTTGAGCTATTTTTGAGCAAGATAAAGTATTTTTTTGTCAATACAATATTTTTAATGCTTGTTAGTGCATCATGTCTTCAGCAGCACATGCTAATGACAAACTCTGCTGGAATGAATGGACTCTCGTGTCTCTCGTGTGATTCTCATGAGTACAGTACAGTATGAAGAGCGATCCAACATTTCCACAATGTTGCAATATGTTTTCATTTTTCACACTTGTCATTTCTTGCGTTGAGTTCTTCGGTCTTGATTTCCTGCTTTCAGAGCTCTGGCACCAGCAGTGCGGCTGTATTCAAGCAAACACAATGACCTTTAGTGTGTTTAATCACAGCTGTGTGTGTTTTCGGCCCGCTTGAGAAATGATGAACGCTGGAGCCGTGTTTCACTCTTTCTGCTGAGTCGAGGTCTTGCTTTGTTTGGAGGCCGAAGGCGATGTCACAGACCTCGTGTCTCTTCATCTATCAGCCTCTTTCTGAAATCTACAGCCCTCTGGTCTCTATCGATTCTGCCAATCATTTCTGTTCGCCTCCTGCTGAGACTCAAACCTGAAGCTGAAGCAGAGATGGAGATTCAGAACAGCGAGGAGGAACTCCGCTGTTTCCTTTAAAAAGATTAAAAGGGAAGTTATCTGATGGTTGAGGGATCTAGACATCAGATTATACTGAAAAATACAGCAGGGGAACACGGCTGTGATGTTTCTGGCAGCTTGTGATGTCAGTTGAGTTTGCCAGTGTGAGCGTCGTTTTTCCCATAATCCTCAGCTACAGCTAGGACTGATGTGTTCTGGCCGTACTGCAGGTGTGCTGAAGCTGCTAATCAGTTGCTGTCTGACTCATCTGTATCTGTATCACCTTCAAGGTGAGTTCAAGATCACGTTCTTCCCCTCCTGAACAGGCCATAGACCAGCATGAGTTTATTCTGGTTAGTGTTCACCAGCAAAACTGGCAAAGCTGATACATTTTTGCTGGGTAAACAAGTTAACGTCTAACATTTACTGGTGACCTATTGCTGGTCTTTACTATGGTATTATATTGTTTACAATGATAAAAAAAACACATTTATAATGTACATTTGGTATTCTTTGCTGTGCCATCTAAATATGATGGTATTTTTTATCTTTTTGATGGCTCAAATATGATTTTCCCTTTGTGAAGGACCATCTTCCTAGAACATAAAAGCACCTGTTTTCATTTATTTGCAAAGATCTATTTATATTTTGTGTGCATAATATTATAATAAAACATGTTTTTTTTTGTGCCAAATTAACGGTAATACATTACAAATGTAATAAATTATTCATTTAAATTAAATTGTGATATTTTAAACTGTGATAAATTGTGATTGTGATTGCCTTTAAATTTAAATGTATTTTTTAAAATGTAAAGATTCAACAATATGTATGATGGCTGTAAAATACAAAGAGTACTTTTTGCAAGCAAGGAGAAATGAACATTTAGAAATTAATGTACAAACATGTGTAAGATTTGTTGGCACATTAGATTTTTACACAAAACTATATGCAGTTATTTTGTTTTCTAAAACTGACAGTTAATAGAATAAAATAATTAATAAATTAATGCCATTTCCATCTCACTTAGACAATTTGATTGATTGATTGATTGATTGATTGATTGATTGATTGATTAAACCAATCTGACGCAAATGGCTTACTGGCTATTTAAAAACCCGATACAATATATTTCAGCACCATGATTTATAGTGCCATGATATATATGAGGCATAGAAATACTATGGTACCATACTCTTTATCGAATCACTGTAGATGGTATGACTACAGAACATTTTTAAGGAAAGAAGGAGTGAAAAAACAGATACATTGACTGCACACTAAAGAGCAAACACCCTGCTGAGTGTGTGTTAATGATATTGACCTCACCGCTAAACACAATGAGTCTCACGCTGTCAGGGCTTGTGGTTCTGCCGTTACTCCAGACTTCTGCTGTTGTAAGCAGTTTTACTTTGTGTGTGTGTGTGTGTGTGGTGCTCAAAGTGTTTGAAGTTTAGTTTCACTCACTTTTGTGTTTGATTGCAGGATCCCGTCTTCAGTCCTATTACAAGCTTAAATTCAGCCTCAGTTTGTTCCGTAGATCAGAGTCATTTGTCTGAGAAAGTAACGCTGTCATTGGTTTAGTCAGAGCTGCACTGGAGCCTCATTCATCACCTGCTGTGAGACGGCTGGCGGCTCGTGCTGATTGGACGTTTAGGATCAACTGTGAAGAGAAAGAGAGAAAAAGAAATATATAAAATACAAAGAGCTATGCCCTTTATAAATCCTTCATTTCTCCATCAGATTCACATCTACCCATCATAAGGGGAAGCTGTAGTTTAATGGCCATCTGTCTGTTTATGCTGATTTATGAAGCTCTATGGAAAGGATGGAAGATGATGGTATTTATGGCCTCTTTAAATGGTTTTAAGGATAAAGCCCCTGAGACGGACGGTGGTGCTGCTGAAGAGGGATTTGAGGGGCTCAGTGAGAAGAGCAAAGTGAAAAACTCAAGAATCCCTCAGCTCACAAATAGCAGAAGCGTCTGATTTTATAATGCAGGATTAGATCTGGACAAACTGGCATCTGCCAGTTTATTCTGATTTATGAAGCTCTATGGAAATGATGGAAGATGATGGTATTTAAGTATTTATGGCCTCTTTAAAATGGTTTTAAGGATAAAGCCCGAGACGGACGGTGGTGCTGCTGAAGAGGGATTTGAGGGGCTCAGTGAGAAGAGCAAAGTGAAAAACTAAAGAATCCCTCAGCTCACAAATAGCAGAAGCGTCTGCTTTTATAATGCGGGATTAGATCTGGACAAACTGGCTCCCAGAGGACTGTTCAATAAAGTGTGATGTAATCCTATAATTGGATTGATTATGAGATGGAGACGGGCCGTCAGGCCGCCAGGCAAAATGTCAGGCTGGCCGTCACACTGTAGGAGCACGCAAGCACAAAACACACACAAATAAATGCTGCTGTGCTCACAATGGCACCAAACTAAATGTAGATGAATCTAATACTTCAATCTGTTGAATTTGACCCGCATATTTCTTTACACTAATTAAATAAAAGAAATGCTAAAGTGAATTCACCATTTCTTTTATGACAAAAACAGGAAAAAATCTTTTTAAAAATCTTTTTTTTTTTATATATATATATATATATATATATTTTTTTTTATGAATTCATATTGGTTTCTTATGGTTTTGAAAAACTTTTATACTATTTTCAAGAAAAGTTTAAATTTAACAGCTAAGTTTCAACGACCTCGTCATTACACATGTACATTTTTGTTTTAAACATTCCATGTTGGGAAATGGCAGCCCAAGTTTAACCGAAGACTAGGTTATGTTGTTAACATTTATACGTATTACAGTTTTTATATTTCATGGGTATTGCAACTAAAGTTTACTGTAGATACTTGGTGTTACTACAGTGATAGTTGACAAAGGATAAATGATACTGTTTCATGTAAAAAAACAATGTAAAATTGTGCATGTCTGTATGACAGCCTATATAGATGGACGCTGGTGTGATTTATGTGAAAAATGTATAAATACTCAGTAAATATCAAACTGTCTGTAACACACAAAGCAATGGTGACACATGATAAAAACACTGTTAGTCACACGTGTGTGCGACATTACTGTCAGATCCAATGCAATCAGCGCGGGATTGTCTTTTAGTTTCAGTCTCTCTGAAAGTCCCGTGTTTAATTGTGTATTTTTTAGAAACAAATCCACTGTAAAATTAAGCAAACAAGCGGCATGTTCTTACTGACACGATCTGCAACTATTAAAAATAAAGTTCATCCACTCTTTCCTATTGTTAGGATCAGAAGGAAGGCAATAAAAAGACTGTTTTTCCACTGCTAAATTGGGAACTATGACATCATAATATGACAAATTCCAAAACGAGTCACTTTAGCAGCTTGTCTTCAATATAAGCTGCTTTTAGACTACCAATAAAGTTTTGAGTTCTGAAACTCATACAATAACCTCTTATATGGCAAAAGATCAACCATAAATAATTCACTCTAGTGTCTAAGAATTTTCTCAATTTCACACAAAATAAGATGACTAAATAAGTCATCGTTTGCTGATATCAGCTGAAACTGATTGACGGATAGAATATATGCTAAGGCAAGGCAAGGCACATTTATTTCTAAAGCATACTTATAAATAGCCGGTGCTGCCTAATATGCTGTACAATATGACAAAATAAAACAACATATAATAAAACCTAACAAGAAAACACATAAGTCATTAAAACTACAATGCCAGAGTAAAACATATGTCTTTAATGAGGTTTTAAAAGCTTCTGCATTAGACATATTCAACATCATCACCTTAACTTCAAACAGGACCTTGGCACAGTCAACATCAACCTGTTTGAAGACCTTAAGGGCCCTAGGGTATTTAACGCTGGAGAAGGAGAGCTGCAATATATTGTGGAGCCTGGTTTTTTAAAGGGGTCATATGATGCGATTTCAAGTTTTCCTTTCTCTTTGAAGTGTTACAAGCTCTTGGTGCATAAAGAAGATCTGTAAAGTTGCAAAGACTAAAGTCTCAAATCCAAAGAGATATTCTTTATAAAAGTTAAGAGTCAACCACGCCTACCTAAAACAGCTCATTCTAACACGCCCCCACATGTCTACGTCACGATGGGGGAAGATTTGCATAACGCCGCCCAAATGTTCACGCAAAGAAAGAAGGCGTAACTTTTATTCTCCCTGAAGTATTGTTGCTGCCGCCATGTCGTGAAGACGCTGTGTTTCGTTGTGAAAGCGAAACCGCTTTGTTTGGCCTTCCAAAAAAGGACGATATCCGATTCGTCATGCCTAGAGCTGATCTGTGCTGGTCGCTGAGGAAATACATCAACTTCGCACTGTGGATCGCCGGATTGGCTTTCACCGTGGATGAAGCGGAGTCCAGCTCGGGGTCGTCACATGTGGTTGCTGCAAGCCCACCGGCCGCCGCTCACTCTAGCCCCCTGACCTCCTGTTTCCTGATGCTGGTAGAGTAGACTACAATGCCGGCTGTTCTGACTCACAGACTGTAAGTACGTTTTTATATATAAAGAATTTGCCACTGACGATTCAAACGCGAGTTTTGAGCAGTGTAGAGTAGCGCTTGTTGTTTGTCATTTCTCCGATCACAAATGCAGACATGGTTTTATGTTTACGCGGCGCGATGCAACACATAAAAAGACAGTATAAGTCATTATAATCCATAATTATGTCCCCACTGGATGCAACAAATGCCTCGTTTATAATGGGTTTTAATGTTTTTGTCTCGTTGCTCCGGCTGGACAGGACATCACAGTATGGTAGGGGCGTAACATTTCCGTCATACGCTTGAGGTATTCGGCCAATCACAACACACTGGATAGCTGGCCAATCAGAGCACACCTCACTTTTCAGACCGATGAGCTTTGTAAAAATCGACGCGTTTCAGAAAGGCGGGGCATACAGGAGAAACAATAATGTACAGTATGTGGAAAATAATGTGTTTTTTAACCTTAAACCGCATAAACACATTTCATTACACCAAATACACAAAATAATGTTATTTTTAGCAACATCATATGACCCCTTTAACTTCTTGTACACATATAATAAAACCTTACATTTAACATGATATTCAACTTGTAACCATTGTAGGGAAGCCAGAACAAGAGGGATGTGTTCCCTTTTTCTTACTCCAGTAAGATGCCTCGCAGCAGCATTTTGTATCAAGACGGGCCAAAGAGGATTGAGCCACTCCTAGGTACAGTGTTACAGTAATGGGAAGGAAAAAAGAGCAAACAAAAGCTTTTATTACTGTCTCTAAATACCTTAGTGATAAAAACGCTTTTAATTTTGCAGTGGATCTCTTATGATAAAATGCACCCTTCAGCACTAACTTGATTTGTTTATCGATTATTATTGATTTGTTTATCAAAAAACATTCCCATATTTCTAACTTGAGCATGAGAATTCACAGATAAAGGACCCACAGTTTTGTTTATCTGTATAATAGATGCTGGGACCAAAGGCTGCAATTTCTATTTTAGATTCATTCAGCTGAAGAAATTTAGCTGCCAAATAGCACCTTACTTCTGTTAGACAATCCAACAAAGAGTGCATGTCATAATTTTCTCTCTGTTTCAAGGGAAAATATAGATGGGTATCATCTGTGTAAAATGATACAGAATATTATGCTTGCAAAAATTCGAACCTAAAGGGAGCACAGCGAAAACAAAAGAGGGCCCAAGATTGATCCCTGAGGTACACCACTAGTTAATGGTACCATAGAGGAAGAAAAATTACCAACCTCCACCAAAAATGTTCTATCAAAGTGATATTAAACAAGTTCAAAACCAGTTCAATGCGGTGTCTCGAATTCCTACCCACTTAACCTTTCAAGCAAAATAGTATGATCACTGGCAATAGTATGTCAAAGGCAGTGCTGAGATCCAGGAGGACTAGAATCGCCTGAATCCACAGCTAACAAAAGATCTTTCAATACCTTAAGCAATGCTGACTCTGTACTGTGCTGCAGTCTATAACCAGATTGATAATTGTCTAATAAGTTATTATTACTTAAAAATGCAGACAATTGATGGAGAACAGCCTTTTCAGTACTTTACGTAAAAATTGTCATTTTGAGATGAGACAGTAGTTATCTATAATAAACAGATTTAGACAGATCTATTTTCAAAGTGGATGCACCACTGCCTGCTTCAAGATTGATGGAACAGTGCCTTAAGGTTATTATTTATTGCTAAAACAAAAGGTTCAATGACACCCAGCACTTTGACAAATAAACGAGAAGGCACCACATCCAGGGACCATAAGGAAGGCTTAATTTTATGGAGAACATCCACAAGGAAGTAAAAAGATATAGGCTCAAACTCAGTTAAGCAGGCTGAACATGGGTCAATAACAGATGAAGTCATGCATATTAGGGGACACAAGATCAAATGGTATTAATTTTACTGACAGCAAAACCTAAAGTTATCACAGATTGTAGGCGTAGCATCAGGAAAAAAACCTAGTAGGAATAAGTAAATTATTTATTGTACTAAACAGAGTCTTAGGGCTATGCACATGTTTTACTATCAGGTTAGAAAAATATTTTCCTTAGCAACCTTTCCAGAGTGCTGGTAACTGACCATAAAATCTCCCATGATTTCATAAGATACACAAAGCTTATCTTTCTTTCATTTTCTTTCAGCCTTCCTCCATTCCTGTCTGGATGTATGAGTATCCTTGTTAAGCCAAGGCTGTGTTTGTAGCTTGGGTTCCTTAATTTTAAACGGAGCTAGAGTCTAAAACATTTCCACTAGTGCTGTCAAACGATTAATCGCGATTAATCGCATTCAAATTAAAAGTTTTTGTTTACATAATATATGTGTGTGTACTGTGTATATTTATTATGTATATATAAACACATGCATGTATATATTTAAGAAAAATATGTTGTTTATATTTTAAATATATTTATATATAATATAAATTGCATGAATATAAATGTATTATATTCTGGAGTAAATATTTTCAAAATATATGCTGTATGTGTGTGTGTTTATATGTAAAAGTACACAGTACACACACATATATTATGTAAATAAAAACTTTTATTTTGGATGCAATTAATAATGATTAATCGTTTGACAGCACTAATTTCCACACAAAGTGTTAAAATGCGAAAGTTGCTCTTCAACAGCCAACTTTAAGAAAGAGGACACCCCTGATAAAAGCATCTTAAAAACGTTTAGATAGCTGTAGAATTAACAAACCACATGTGATTACCTCAGGTCCAAAAGGGCCAAAGCACATGTGTTAAAATTACCAAGAATCAAAAGTTTGTTGAAAAATGGTACCATAAAAAATAAAAAATCCTGCCTCTTATTATAATGGGGTGGTCAGTAAATCAAGGCACACAAAACTGCATTCTCTGGATTAATCTTATCTTAAGAATAAGTGCTTCAAAACTGCTGAAACTAATTTTCAGATTACACTTTGGAGAAGGGGCCTAGTTTCCTGTGATTTATCCTAGTCTCAGTTATAAACATAAAAACCACTTTGCAAGACAAAAAGTGATGATTAAAATAGTAAGGACACCTGCTCCGCTTCTGAGCTCTAGAGTTTCAGACGTGTTGATGTGAGTTTGATGCGGCTGTAATGTGTGGTGCTTTAGAGATGAACCAGATCATCAGAAGCTTTTAATTAGTCTGGGTTTGAGGGTAATTATCACTCTCTTCTCAATCTCTGTTCATTTTCTGAAGTTTTTCCTTGATATCTGAGGTGGGTTGGAGTCTGGAGTGAAGTTACTAATTTCAATCACATCTGATTTACTGCAAATATGCCATGAAATGAGAGTTTGAGCAATAACATAATCAGCTCTTCTGTCTCGTCTGGTCTGGTTTTATTTGCCCACTGATTAAAACTTCACGAAAGCTCACATTCTTCAAACAAGCAGTATTTAGGTGGACATTTCAATTGAGAGAGCGTTTAGTGAGGGTTTTTCTGTGCAAAGCACTTTTTCTGTTTAAACAAGGTTTCTCCTGCAGAGTTTGTTCCTCAGGGTGTGCTGGGTCGATTATTTTATAAAATGATTAAAAAATAGCAGTTTAGCATTACAGGGTTCTTACTACAGTCTCTCTCTGAACAGTATGTGTAAGTCACCTCCAGTTTTATTGATCTTACATTTTCTGCTTTAGTAGGGTTTATGAGTGTTTTCATCAGCTTACTCAAATATCCTATATTTTTAGACTGAACTCCCAGCTGAACTTTGAATCTGGTTTAGTGTGACAGATCGCTTGATTAGATGTTGGTTTATGCTGAACATGTTATTTTATTCAGGCTGTAAAGGGCTTCAAGATTGATGCTTTTGTGCTTCTTTAGATCTGGGTTGCATAAGGATTTCAGAGCAAGAAATGTACATTATGACCCTTAAATATCAAACAAATTCATTCACAGAGCTGCTGCTGCAACTCACTGTCAGAAATGTGGCTACATTTACCGAAAGACACAGAAATATGAACATAAACAAAAATAGATGTGGCCTGAAGTTGTGTCCTTGCCATCACCCCTGTGCATGTGTGTGTTTTACGGGAACATTTGCTTGGACACAAAGTGCTGCATGCATGTCTAATTAAGAGTGTTTATCTTGTATATGTACATGTGTATGTGTGTGTTTGAGCAGTGCGTGCATGTGTGTGTGTGTGTGTGTGTGTGTGCATATGAGCAGAATCAGTGTGGTAAATCCCACAGCAGCATCAGTCAGTCCAGCCTCATCTGTTGCTGTGTGGTGATGTAACAGCGTTTAGGGAGCTGAGGACCGCCATCGGGAGAAAGAGAGAGACAATAGTGCAGGATGATGAATGATGGAGGGGTAAAGAGCGGGAATGTTTGGAGCTGAATCAGGAATGGATGGGTGAATGAGGTGAAAGAGCTCTAGTCCGGTGAGCGAGGAAGACTGTCTTTATGTTTTAATTGTCTCGACCCGAGAGGGCGAGCGGCCGGCTGGGCTGGAAGGCCTTGACCAATCACAGCGCTTTGTCAGCCAGTGGCTGCGGCCTGAGGCTACAACAACTAAATCTATAACACGCTGCTATAAACAGCACATCACACACACTGAACCCTGACTAAACAATGAGAGAGCACACGGTCACTCCTCCTACTGACCACACTTCATCATATTTAAAAATAATATCTACAGCGAGGATTAACAGTATGTTATATATGATTCATAAATATCCATGTCACGACGACTCCAGCTCAGCACATTAAACTTAACCGCCTATGAATAATTAGCCTTTTAGCTCGTGTTTTTTGATTTATACACCAAACAGCTCATTGATTTCACTCATCAAGAAACAATCACGGGCAGTCTGAGCGTAAAATGAAGAATATGAGGTTAATAATGGACAGAACTCAAGCCAAAACTCACTCAACATGAAGTCAATTATTATATGATCCCGTCACAATATCATTAACACTACAAGATGAGATCTGCATTTGAAACCCATTGAGCTTGATTTATTTGGCTGAAAAATGCAAAAAGAAAGACCTTAAGGGTCGAAACGTTAACACGTATTTGTTGAAAGTGCTCAGCAAATAATTGAATTGCTCAGGAAGTTGAAGCAAATAATGAGGCTGGTTAGATTCTGGAGTAATTATATTAATCATTTCACATGTCGTATGTTATTAGAAGAAATATCCCTTTCAGTGTTCTAGTAACACATCTTTTTGAATTGAATTTAATTTCTATTAAATTAAAAAAGATGTGTTACTAGAACACTGAAAGGGATATTTCTTCTAATAACATACGACATGTAACACATGTTTTAATGGTATTTTCCACACACACGCACATGTAACTAAATTGTCAGTTCAGTTTGTGCTTTGATCTGCAGAAGTGTTCAGTTACATCTATTTTTGTCACAGTTTCTGAGGTATTTTTGAGCAGTTATAAAATCACAACTCTTTATTTGGTGCAGCAGCGCACTAGTTTATTTTGACTTCTAGCAGAACGGTTGTTCTAATATGCTTTAAGAACATTTTGAGAAGCTAAACACCATTTGAAATACAGTGTGGTGAAATTTTCTTTATTAGTCACTTTTTATTCTTTCTCTTTTTCTTCCAAATGCATCACTATACAATAACAATTATTCAGTCTAATGAATAAGTATAATCAGTCTAATGAGTATAAATAACTTTTTATTGGCTTCAGTTCTATGAACACTCAAACACTTTTATAAACACAAACAGAAACTGAAGTGGATAATAATTAACTAGCCTATAAATTGGTTTCCCAAATAGTTTTTGACTACATAAGCATCATCAATAGAGTTCTAGTCTCGCGTAGCCAGACCTTCAGACTGACAGCAGAAAGTCTGGGAACCTTTGCCGCTTTGAATGGCTAAGGACCGCCCAAGAGGCCATATGACTGACAGGTAAAACAACCAATCACATTTCATTTTGTGCCGCATCATGTTTAGGGGGTGGAAATGTCCCCACAATAACAGACCGGTGTGTAAAACTCTTGAACTTATTTAAAATTTCACATACTTTAAAAATCCAGAGTTTAGTTGATCCTGATAAGCGCTCATTGTCACAGTTGTAAACATGACAGCCTTCTTCTAACAAGAGGGGGTTTGGCGTCACGGCATATTTGTTTCCAGGCAGAACATTAAAGAACGCAACACGCACGTCTCCCAGAAATCCTGTATATTTCAACCAATCAGATGACGACTTCCGAAACTCCCGAAGGGTTTCCAATTTTGTGTGCCGTATGCATCAGACGTTCAGCCAACGGTTCGTGGGCATGACATCTGAGGCTGAGACTAACAGAGTTCTATCATTGTCAGTCCAGTTCTTTCTTAAGTTTAAATCTCAGACCTAAAACCAGCTGCAGTTTTAAACATCAGGCACTGGCTACGTTTCTGTAAAACCTGAAATAGGCACCCCACATTTTTCAGGTCATATGTCCACAAGAGGCGCAATATAATATTGTTCTGCATTACATATGCAGGTTTATTAAACAGTGCACTTTCAAAGTGAAATGTCCAGAGAGTGGCGCTAAAAGTGCATTCAGTTTTATCTGAAAAAGCGGAATGCAAATCTGGCAACATTTTATGATGTTGGTTGTTGTACATTTCACTTGCAAATGAAATGTCCAGTAGGTGGCACTAACATATTAATGCTCTATCGTGTTAAAAATAACATACCGTCAACATTAAACCATTTCATTAAACATTAAACCTAAGACATAGTGTTAATAAAAGCAAATATGTGAAAAAATATATTTGTTAAAGCAACTGCTCTGTTTTAGCTTGATCTTTTATTGTGGCTCCTTGATTGTTCCCTGGGACTTGTAATTGTGTGCTCTGCAACCCAATTGCAATGCTGTACCGGGTGAGCTAATAAGCAAGTTTACTACATAATTAGATAAATATTGGTTACATATGTAAACATTCATTTACAATTTATGCACTATGGAAAAAGTGTTTTCAGGTCACAGCATAACAGCATTTTGAAAAGAACAGCATGAAAAGAGTATTTATTAATCAATAATATGCCCTCATAATCATAATCCTAATCATAGTTGTTTGTGTTTTGCAGCCTTTAGCATTCATTTCAGCTGTAAACTGCAGTGAAATGTATGTACAGGTTCGTTTTTGTAGTTTTGCAGTAATGTAGCCAGTTTCCAATGAGCCTGGGTTGATCTTTTCATATAAAGATCATCATTAAGATATGAACAGAGATTTTCAACTAGATTAGCCCAAATAACACTTGACCTCTGCAGTTCTTGTCTCAACCAATGAATTCACATGTGTTGTGGTGGTGGGTCATTTCTCCTTGAGGGTTTTCTGTTATGACTGTAATTAACTATTTCATACTCGCTTAGCTTGACTCTTGCCTTGGGCTAGAAATATTATTATCATCCTATCTGAGATCAGATTAAGTGTCTGCAGAGCTTTATAATTCTCTCTAACGGGGCTGTATTTCTGTCTCACTGACCTTTTCCCTTAAAATTAAATCATGACGTGTCAATTAGCAGCCGTCAAATTCATACGTCCTTCTGTCAGTCATATTGCAGGATGAATGAACCGACTGGAGCTGCATTCAATCAAAATGAGGGTTTTCTATCTATCTATCCATCCATCCATCCATCCATCTATCCATCTATCTATCATCTGTACATAAAATAGTAATGAAATACTGCTGTGTGTTGCTTGAAGATGCACAACGTTTTTGCTGTTTGGAATTATTTGAGCAAAAACAGACAATATTGTGTGTAAAATGTAACACAATATTGTCGTCTTGTTTATTGAATTGTTTTATAAAATCAATATCACATTTGCGATCATGCAGATATTTGTGGAAAAAATAGCACTCTTGCTTGTGTGATATTGCTAATCTATATCATATGATATAAATATTTCTGTCATGACAACGCTCAGAAAGATTAGCATTGTAATATACACAGCAATGTTAATGTGTTTGGTCTTGGCGGAATAGATCTGATACGCTGCTGCGGCAGAGCAACTACTGAGACTTGCTACTGCCAATACATCCACAGACATGCAGATGTGAGCATGTAAGACAATACTGCTGCTGCACATACACTAGCAGTCAAACGTTTTAAGATGGCAAGATTTTTTATGTTTTTAAAGCATTCTCTTCTGCTCACCAAGCCAGCATTTATTTGATCCAAAATACAGCAAAAGTAGTAATATTGTGAAATATTTTTACTATTTAAAATAACTGCTTTCTATTTGAATATATTTTAAAATTTAATTTATTACTGCAATTTCAAAGCTGAATTTTAGCATCATTACTCTAGTTTTCAGTGTCACATGATCTGTAGTGACATGTGAGGTCAGTCCCGAGCCCTCGTGGCTGGATGATTGGTTTCTCGGCGCGGCTCACAACCACGCCGTGCTCCGGGGCCTTTTTTCCCGGAGGTGTATGAGGAGCTGCCGAAGTCGTGCCGTCCTCACTACCCTCGATGCCGGGGAGACTAGGGGGTACGTAGACATTCCCCAGGTGGAGAGAGCGGTTGTGATGCACCTGTGCCCGCAAAATGCCGCAACTTGGAGGAATCGTCTGCATCTCCCGTCCAAAGCCAGTAAGCAGATGGCCGCTCTCGCGGCCAAAGCTTATGGTGCTGCGGACCAGGCCGGCGCTGCCCTGCATGCCATCGCTATCCTGCAGGTCCGCCAAGGCATTCAAACAAATGCACCAGAGTAGTTCCGACCTGGGGTTGATGACCATCTTTGGCTTAACCTCACTGAGATGAGAGATGTTGACAAAGTGCGCTTTCTTGACGCTCTCATCTCGCAGGTTGGCTCATCGCCAAGGGTGCCCCCTGCGTCCTCGAGAGCGCCTCCGCCCCATGCTGAGACACCGTTGAGGCCAGTGCGTCAAGCCTCTCGGAGGACTGCGGTGCCCCCCGGAGATGTGGGAAGCTACTCGTTTTCAGGAGATGGCGAGAACAGCACCACTCCTTCCCCGGAGAAGGGGCCGGGCGGAGAATCCTTTGTTCCGTTTTGTGTCTGTTCACTGGCCCGGCTCGTGACGGTCCCAGCATTTCATTCGGTGCGCCGCCGGAGGATCGGATGTCGATCACAGCATCGGGGGATGGGCTATTGTCCTCCGAGGATGAAGATTCGTCGGGGCTGCCCCCCTCGGGTGTTGTCTCCACCGCCGAATCGGACCCGGAGTTGACGGCCATGCTTTCCCAGGAAGCCGTGAGTATTGGGCTGGAGGTGAACACACCGCCCAGTCCCGAGCCCTCGCGGCAGGATGATTGGTTTCTCGGCGCGGTCACTGCCCAGTCAGTGCTGAACTGCCTGAGTTCCTTCAGAGGCAGGAACATGGTATCTCTGAAACACTTTCAGAGGCTCCTGGGGCATATGGCATCCGCAGCCGCAGTCACGCCGCTCGGATTGCTTCATATGAGACCACTTCAGCACTGGTTACACTCCCGAGTCCCGAGATGGGCATGGCTTCGTGTGACCATCACACTGGAGTGTCGCCGCCTATTCAGTCCCTGGACAGACCTTGCCTTTCTACGGGCCGGGGTGCCCTTAGAACAAGTGTCCAGGCATGTCGTTGTCACGACGGATGCCTCCAGTATGGGTTGGGGCGCTACATGCAACAGGCAGGCAGCCTTGGGGCTCTGGACAGGGCTTTGACTGCTTTGGCACATCAACTGCCTAGAGCTGTTGGCAGTGCATCATGCTCTGCAAGACAAGCATGTGTTGGTCCGCACGGACAACACTGCGGCTGTCTCGTACATCAACCAGCAGGGTGGTCTACGATCACAACGCATGTCACAGCTCGACCCGTCATCTCCTCCTCTGGAGTCAGAAGCGGCTCAAGTTGCTGCGCGCCGTCCACATTCCAGAAGGAGAATGCCGACTCCATCCCGAGACAATCCGGCTGATCTGGAGTCGATTCGGGGAAGCCCAGGTAGACCTGTTTGCTTCCCACGAGTCCTCCCACTGCCAGCTGTATTACTCCCTGACCGAGGCCTCCCTGGCACAGATGCACTGGCACACAGCTGGCCTCCGGCTCTACGCAAGTATGCGTTTCCCCCAGTGAGCCTTCTCGCACAGACACGGTGCAAGGTCAGGGAGGATGAGGGACAGGTCTTGCTAGTTGCGCCTTACTGGCCCACTTGGACCTGGTTTTCGGAACTCATGGTCCTCGCGACAGCCCCTCCCTGGCGCATCCCTCTGAGGAAGGACCTCCTTTCTCAGGGGCTTGGCACCATATGGCACCCGTGTCCAGATCTCTGGGACCTCCATATGTGGCTCCTGGACGGGACACAGCAGACTTAAGTGATCTGCCACCGGCGGTGGTAAACACGATCACTCAGGCTAGAGCTCCCTTGATGAGGCAAGCCAATGCTCTGAAGTGGAGTCTGTTCGTGAACTGGTGTTTTTCTCGCGGAGAAGACCCCCGAAGATGCACGATTGGAGTAGTGCTTTCTTTCCTGCAAGAAAGGTTGGAGCGTAGGCTGTCACCCTCCATCTTGAAAGTGTATATGGCTGCTATCGCAGCAAGGGAAGGCTGATCCAAGCAGAGGTTGGCCCACTGGATAGTGGATGCAATTGCCTTGGCCTACCAATCCCAAGGCGAGCCGTGCCCCGAGGGTGAGGGCTCACTCCACACGGAGTTTTGCCTCCTCCTATGTGCTGGCACATGCCGCCTCTCTGGCAGACATCTGTAGAGCTGCGGGCTGGGCGACACCGAACACCTTCGCGAGATTTTACAGTCTCCGCGTTGAGCCGGTTTGTTCCCGTGTGTTGGGTAACAGGTAAGTGGCGGGAAGAGCCGGTGACACGCTTGCTAAGCCATTCCCCCTCACCTGGGGATGCAAGTGCCTTTTCCTCCTCCAGTAAGTTCCCCGATCGGCGAACCCTGGTTGAGTATTCCATGCTAAGGTTTCCCTCTCGGTGAACCCGTGCCTTCCCTTTGACAGACCACTCTGTCAGTCTCTGCTGGCAGCCGTTCCTCCCTACTCCTAGGTATGACCTGCCTCAGAGACCCATTCCATATGTAGTACTGCCCCAGGCCTGGGTCAGTCCATATCAGTGTCTCCGCATGATACCTCCCTTCGGGCAGGGTGTGGTCTCCGTACCACCCTTCTCCGGAAGGCTCACTTCCCCTTCGTTACTGCCAAGCTGTAAACAACAAACAGGAAAGGTGAGAAGTACCTTTCATGAAGGTTGAAATCCCTTCTCTTAAGAAAAAAAAAATTGTCATAGGAACAGCAGCTTGGCTATCTCCAGCAGTCATGTAGTCACTTTTTGGTCTCTGCGGGCGCCAAGGTCAGCGAATTTGCGCTGGGGCATTGGGAAGGTTACGACCTTTGCGTAGCATTTGTCTGACACACCACTGCTTGTCAACATTTGCAGCGCTAGAGGGTTGTGACTGGGTTCAGGTTGTGGCGCTGTCCATGGACCCCCTATGTCGTCATGACATAAGTCGTAGTGACCGACAGATAGGGAATGTCTCGGTTATGTACGTAACCCTCATTCCCTGATGGAGGGAACGGAGACGTTATGTCCCCATGCCACAACCTTGAATCATCGTGGTTGCCAGACACGTCCTCGGCTTCTCAGCGTAAAACCTGAATGAGTGGATGCACCTGTGTAGTGACCGACAGATAGGGAATGTCTCGGTTATGTACGTAACCCTCATTCCCTGATGGAGGGAACGGAGACGTTATGTCCCCATGCCACAACCTCGAACCATCGTGGTTGCCAGACACGTCCTCGGCTTCTCAGCGTAAAACCTGAATGAGTGGATGCACCTGTCGCCTATTTATACCCGTATGCATGGGGAGTGGCTCAGGTATGCAAAATCCACTAGCCACAATTAATTGGCGTTTTCTTTGAAAGTCAGCGGATTGGGGCTCTCAAGTAAACTCCCTGTGTCGTCACGACATAACGTCTCCGTTCCCTCCATCAGGGAACGAGGGTTACATACGTAACCGAGACATTCCCCGAGGGAACGAGACGATGCATCGAAAATGCTTTGGGAATGCTTCTGCGTGACCGTGTCCTGAAGCATGTGAGAAATCAGACCAATGGAATGGCGAGACGTCACGGGCAGAGTGACATAGAGACCAGGAAGCTTAAAAGCACATCCGAAACAAGCAACGTTAGCTTCTGATAGGATGAAGCAAGTCGCTTACAGGGATGCAGAAAGTATGGCAAGGAGACGCAGCATCTCGTTCCCTCAGGGAACCATGGTTACATACGTAACCTAGGGACGTTGCCCTTCAGGAACTCGAGCTGTGTCGAAAACCCTATGGGAAAGACAATGCCCGCGCTGCCATACTGACAAATACCTGTCTAGTGTGAAGTCATGGCAAGCACAGCACAGACAGAAGCATCTATGAGTCTGGAGGAGTACCCAAATCTAGATGTGAGCGGAAAGGACCAGCCCGCCACATCACAACATCTTGCAGGGAAACCCCTGATAAAGGCTTAAAAGCCACTGATCTCAAAGCACCACGAAGGAAGCATGTTACCAACAGGTTTCTTCCCAATGACGTACACCTTCAGAGTGGAGAGAGACTGCAGAGAGATGCTCCTGCAGAGACTCCAGAACTGTACCACTGGGCAGTTAACTGGGTCTTGCAGTTGCTGTCCGCACCAAGAAGTGAAGAGTGTCCACTTCAGGGCATATTGTTTCCGTGTGGCGGGAGCTCTGGACTAGAGCATGGTCTCAACAACCTCAGTTCAGAGACCAGAGAGACCAGACTGTGCCCCCTCAGGGGCCACACCCATAGCTTCCATAACTCCGCGTAGGGGTAAAGGATGTAAAGGATGGGGATGTCCTTCCTGATCGGAATCTCCAAGGGAGAGCCGTCAAAAAAGGGCACAAGTTCTGAGAATCAACTCGGGCCGACCATAATGGGGCTACTACCAGAAGACGGACCCCATGTTGGCGTACTCTCTCCAGAACTCCCGGGAGCAGAGCAATCGGGCAAAGGTTGTACAGACGCAGCCTTCAGCAGTCTGTACCATTGTGTCCAGTCCAAGTGGAGCTGGATGTGAGAGGGAGAACCAGAGTGGATAGTGTGAAGTCTGAAGACGCACACAGATCCACCTCCCGCTCCACCACCTCAGGGTGGAGCCTCCATTCCCCGGGCCTCAGCCCGTCTCGACAGGATGCCTGCTCCCTGATTCAGGTGCCCAGGGATGTAAACTGCTCTGAATGAGAGGAGTTTTCCCTAAGCCCACAGGAGGATCCGATGTGCCAACTTATATAGTGGGCGTGAATGCAGACCCCCATAGTGGTTGATGTAGGAGACCACCGATGTCTAGATCTAGGGAATGAAAGCGGAGAAAGGGCGAGCCCGTCTCCAACCCGTCCGCTAGATCCATATGCGATCCCCATGATCTTAATCGCCTCCGTGCCTCAGCAGTAGCGGGACCGGAATCGCAAAGATCGCAACACACAGACACACTCCTCGGAGTGTGCCCGGCGGGAGCGGAGCATTCGCAGCGGGAGCACGATGCACAATCAGCCCCCTCGAGAGCTGACTGTGCGTGCTCCGTTCCCAAACAAACAACACAACGATTGTGTGTATTCGCACCACGGAGTGTTGCCTCCTCCTGTGTGCTGGCACATGGCGCCTCTCTGGCAGACATCTGTAGAGCTGCGGGCTGGGAGACACCGAACACCTTCGCGAGATTTTACAGTCTCCGCGTTGAGCCGGTTTGTTGCCATGTGTTAAGTAACAGGTAAGTGGCGGGAAGAGCCGGTGTCACGCTTGCTGCGCCTTTCCTCCTCACCTGGGGATGCGAGTGCCTTTTCCTCCTCCAGTAAGTTCCCCGATCGGTGAACCCTGGTTGAGTATTCCATGCTAAGGTTTCCCTCTCGGTGAACCCGTGCCTTCCCTTTGACAGACCAATCTGTCAGTCTCTGCTGGCAGCCGTTCCTCCCTACTCCTAGGTATGACCTGCCTCAGAGACCCCTTCCATATGTAGTACTGCCCCAGGCCTGGGTCAGTCCATGTCAGTGTCTCCGCATGATACCTCTCTTCGGGCAGGGTGTGGTCTCCGTACCACCCTTCTCCGGAAGGCTCACTTCCCCTTCGTTACTGTCAAGCTGTAAACAACAAACAGGAAAGGTGAGAAGTACCTTTCATGAAGGTCGAAATCCCTTCTCTTAAGAAAAAAAAAATTGTCATAGGAACAGCGGCTTGGCTATCTCCAGCAGTGATATAGTCACTTTTTGGTCTCTGCGGGCTCCAAGGTCAGCGAATTTGCGCTGGGGCATTGGGAAGGTTACGACTTTTGCGTAGCATTTGTCTGACACACCGCTGCTTGTCAACATGTGCAGCACTACAGGGTTGTGACGGGGTTCAGATTGTGGCGCTTTCCATGGACCCCCTATGTTGTCACGACATAAGTCGTAGTGACTGACAGATAGGGAACGTCTCGGTTATGTACGTAACCCTCGTTCCCTGATGGAGGGAACGGAGACGTTATGTCCCCATGCCACAACCTCGAACCATCGTGGTTGCCAGACACGTCCTCGGCTTCTCAGCGTAAAACCTGAATGAGTGGATGCACCTGT
>NW_015552643.1:1382464-1393079 GCF_001515605.1 Sinocyclocheilus anshuiensis
GGTTTCCCTCTCAGTGAACCCGTGCCTTCCCTTTGACAGACCACTCTGTCAGTCTCTGCTGGCAGCCGTTCCTCCCTACTCCTAGGTATGACCTGCCTCAGAGACCCATTCCATATGTAGTACTGCCCCAGGCCTGGGTCAGTCCATATCAGTGTCTCCGCATGATACCTCCCTTCGGGCAGGGTGTGGTCTCCGTACCACCCTTCTCCGGAAGGCTCACTTCCCCTTCGTTACTGCCAAGCTGTAAACAACAAACAGGAAAGGTGAGAAGTACCTTTCATGAAGGTTGAAATCCCTTCTCTTAAGAAAAAAAAAATTGTCATAGGAACAGCAGCTTGGCTATCTCCAGCAGTCATGTAGTCACTTTTTGGTCTCTGCGGGCGCCAAGGTCAGCGAATTTGCGCTGGGGCATTGGGAAGGTTACGACCTTTGCGTAGCATTTGTCTGACACACCACTGCTTGTCAACATTTGCAGCGCTAGAGGGTTGTGACTGGGTTCAGGTTGTGGCGCTGTCCATGGACCCCCTATGTCGTCATGACATAAGTCGTAGTGACCGACAGATAGGGAATGTCTCGGTTATGTACGTAACCCTCATTCCCTGATGGAGGGAACGGAGACGTTATGTCCCCATGCCACAACCTCGAACCATCGTGGTTGCCAGACACGTCCTCGGCTTCTCAGCGTAAAACCTGAATGAGTGGATGCACCTGTCGCCTATTTATACCCGTATGCATGGGGAGTGGCTCAGGTATGCAAAATCCACTAGCCACAATTAATTGGCGTTTTCTTTGAAAGTCAGCGGATTGGGGCTCTCAAGTAAACTCCCTGTGTCGTCACGACATAACGTCTCCGTTCCCTCCATCAGGGAACGAGGGTTACATACGTAACCGAGACATTCCCCGAGGGAACGAGACGATGCATCGAAAATGCTTTGGGAATGCTTCTGCGTGACCGTGTCCTGAAGCATGTGAGAAATCAGACCAATGGAATGGCGAGACGTCACGGGCAGAGTGACATAGAGACCAGGAAGCTTAAAAGCACATCCGAAACAAGCAACGTTAGCTTCTGATAGGATGAAGCAAGTCGCTTACAGGGATGCAGAAAGTATGGCAAGGAGACGCAGCATCTCGTTCCCTCAGGGAACCATGGTTACATACGTAACCTAGGGACGTTGCCCTTCAGGAACTCGAGCTGTGTCGAAAACCCTATGGGAAAGACAATGCCCGCGCTGCCATACTGACAAATACCTGTCTAGTGTGAAGTCATGGCAAGCACAGCACAGACAGAAGCATCTATGAGTCTGGAGGAGTACCCAAATCTAGATGTGAGCGGAAAGGACCAGCCCGCCACATCACAACATCTTGCAGGGAAACCCCTGATAAAGGCTTAAAAGCCACTGATCTCAAAGCACCACGAAGGAAGCATGTTACCAACAGGTTTCTTCCCAATGACTGACCACCCAGAGGGGCGTGGTAAGCAGCTAAGGCCGCCACGTACACCTTCAGAGTGGAGAGAGATTGCAGAGAGATGCTCCTGCAGAGACTCCAGAACTGTACCACTGGGCAGTTAACTGGGTCTTGCAGTCGCTGTCCGCACCAAGAAGTGAAGAGTTTCCACTTCAGGGCATACTGTTTCCGTGTGGCGGGAGCTCTGGACTAGAGCATGGTCTCAACAACCTCAGTTCAGAGACCAGATGCTAAAAGCTGTGCCCCCTCAGGGGCCACACCCATAGCTTCCATAACTCCGCGTAGGGGTAAAGGATGGCCTGAGAGAGGATGTCCTTCCTGATCGGAATCTCCAAGGGAGAGCCGTCAAAAAGGGACACAAGTTCTGAGAATCAACTCGGGCCGACCATAATGGGGCTACTACCAGAAGACGGACCCCATGTTGGCGTACTCTCTCCAGAACTCCCGGGAGCAGAGCAATCGGGCAAAGGTTGTACAGACGCAGCCTTCAGCAGTCTGTACCATTGTGTCCAGTCCAAGTGGAGCTGGATGTGAGAGGGAGAACCAGAGTGGATAGTGTGAAGTCTGAAGACGCACACAGATCCACCTCCCGCTCCACCACCTCAGGGTGGAGCCTCCATTCCCCGGGCCTCAGCCCGTCTCGACAGGATGCCTGCTCCCTGATTCAGGTGCCCAGGGATGTAAACTGCTCTGAATGAGAGGAGTTTTCCCTAAGCCCACAAGAGGGTCCGATGTGCCAACTTATATAGTGGGCACGAACGCAGACCCCCATAGTGGTTGATGTAGGAGACCACCGATGTCTAGATCTAGGGAATGAAAGCGGAGAAAGGGCGAGCCCGTCTCCAACCCGTCCGCTAGATCCATATGCGATCCCCATGATCTTAATCGCCTCCGTGCCTCAGCAGTAGCGGGACCGGAATCGCAAAGATCGCAACACACAGACACACTCCTCGGAGTGTGCCCGGCGGGAGCGGAGCATTCGCAGCGGGAGCACGATGCACAATCAGCCCCCTCGAGAGCTGACTGTGCGTGCTCCGTTCCCAAACAAACAACACAACGATTGTGTGTATTCGCACCACGGAGTGTTGCCTCCTCCTGTGTGCTGGCACATGGCGCCTCTCTGGCAGACATCTGTAGAGCTGCGGGCTGGGAGACACCGAACACCTTCGCGAGATTTTACAGTCTCCGCGTTGAGCCGGTTTGTTGCCATGTGTTAAGTAACAGGTAAGTGGCGGGAAGAGCCGGTGTCACGCTTGCTGCGCCTTTCCTCCTCACCTGGGGATGCGAGTGCCTTTTCCTCCTCCAGTAAGTTCCCCGATCGGTGAACCCTGGTTGAGTATTCCATGCTAAGGTTTCCCTCTCGGTGAACCCGTGCCTTCCCTTTGACAGACCAATCTGTCAGTCTCTGCAGGCAGCCGTTCCTCCCTACTCCTAGGTATGACCTGCCTCAGAGACCCCTTCCATATGTAGTACTGCCCCAGGCCTGGGTCAGTCCATGTCAGTGTCTCCGCATGATACCTCTCTTCGGGCAGGGTGTGGTCTCCGTACCACCCTTCTCCGGAAGGCTCACTTCCCCTTCGTTACTGTCAAGCTGTAAACAACAAACAGGAAAGGTGTGAAGTACCTTTCATGAAGGTCGAAATCCCTTCTCTTAAGAAAAAAAAAATTGTCATAGGAACAGCGGCTTGGCTATCTCCAGCAGTGATATAGTCACTTTTTGGTCTCTGCGGGCTCCAAGGTCAGCGAATTTGCGCTGGGGCATTGGGAAGGTTACGACTTTTGCGTAGCATTTGTCTGACACACCGCTGCTTGTCAACATGTGCAGCACTACAGGGTTGTGACGGGGTTCAGATTGTGGCGCTTTCCATGGACCCCCTATGTTGTCACGACATAAGTCGTAGTGACTGACAGATAGGGAACGTCTCGGTTATGTACGTAACCCTCGTTCCCTGATGGAGGGAACGGAGACGTTATGTCCCCATGCCACAACCTCGAGACAAGTCCTCGGCTCCTCAGCGTAAAACCTGAATGAGTGGATGCACCTGTTGCCTATTTACACCCGTGTGCATGGGGAGTGGCTCAGGTATGCAAAATCCACTAGCCAAAATTAATTGGCGTTTTCTCTGAAAGTCAGAGTGGATTGGGACTCTCAAGTAAACTCCCTGTGTCGTCACGACATAACGTCTCCGTTCCCTCCATCAGGGAACTAGGGATGTTGCCTTTCAGGAACTCGAACTGTGTCGAAAACGCTATGGGAAAGACAATGCCCGCGCTGCCATACTGACAAATACCTGTCTAGTGTGAAGTCATGGCAAGCACAGCACAGACAGAAGCATCTATGAGTCTGGAGGGGTACCCAAATCTAGATGTGAGCGGAAAGGACCAGCCCGCCACATCACAACATCTTGCAGGGAAACCCCTGATAAAGGCTTAAAAGCCACTGATCTCAAAGCACCACGAAGGAAGCATGTTACCAACAGGTTTCTTCCCAATGACGTACACCTTCAGAGTGGAGAGAGACTGCAGAGAGATGCTCCTGCAGAGACTCCAGAACTGTACCACTGGGCAGTTAACTGGGTCTTGCAGTTGCTGTCCGCACCAAGAAGTGAAGAGTGTCCACTTCAGGGCATATTGTTTCCGTGTGGCGGGAGCTCTGGACTGGAGTATGGTCTCAACAACCTCAGTTGAGAGACCAGTTGCTAAAATCTGTGCCCCCTCAGGGGCCACACCCATAGCTTCCATAACTCCGTGCAGGGGTAAAGGATGGCCTGAGAGAGGATGTCCTTCCTGATCAGAACCTCCAAGGGAGAGCCATCAAAAAGGGACACAAGGTCCGAGAATGAACTCGGGCCTACCATAATGGGGCTACTACAAGAAGACGGACCCCATGCTGGCTTACTCTCTCCAGAACTCCCGGGAGCAGAGCAATCGGGGAAAGGATGTACAGACGCAGCCTTCAGCAGTGTCTGTACCATGGTGTCCAGTCCAAGTGGAGCTGGATGTGAGAGGGAGAACCAGAGTGGATAGTGTGAAGTCTGAAGACGCACACAGATCCACCTCCCGCTCCACCACCTCAGGGTGGAGCCTCCATTCCCCGGGCCTCAGCCCGTCTCGACAGGATGCCTGCTCCCTGATTCAGGTGCCCAGGGATGTAAACTGCTCTGAATGAGAGGAGTTTTCCCTAAGCCCACAGGAGGATCCGATGTGCCAACTTATATAGTGGGCGTGAATGCAGACCCCCATAGTGGTTGATGTAGGAGACCACCGATGTCTAGATCTAGGGAGTGAAAGCGGAGAAAGGGTGAGCCCGTCTCCAACCCGTCTGCTAGATCCATATGCGATCCCCATGATCTCAATAGCCTCTGTGCCTCAGCAGCAGCGGGACCGGAATCGCATGAATACTCGGAGTGTGCCTGGCGGGAGCGGAGCATTCGCAGCGGAAGCACGATGCACAATCAGCCCCCTCGAGAGCTGACTGTGCGTGCTTCGTTCCCAAACAAACAACACAACGATCGTGTGTATTCGCACCCAGCTAATCCAGGTCTTCAGACTCACTAGAAACGTCCAGGCAAGAGTTTTTGGAGCTGGATGGAGCTAAAGTCTGCAGGACATTGGCCTTCCAGGAGCAGGATTGGACACGCCTGTCCTGTGTCTCGCTAAGGCTAATTTTAAGTATCTTAAATATATTTTCACACATTTTGACAAAATTATGCAAAATCTAGAGTAGCGTTAGTTCTGGCAGGTCACGTTAGTCAAGCTCGCATCTGCTGACTCTCAGCTGATCCCCATCAACCTATGGGAATACGACACCTATCTAAGCATTCATATATAAGGTCCCTCAGTATTATCAGCAGTTTTCGCTTTGCTCAATAGCTAATTACCCTCCTCCATCCCCTACTCCTCCTCTGTCAGTCAGGATTCAGCCTTCTGATTCTCCTTTGAATCAGACTAATTCTAAAATGTGTACATAACATTACTGAACTTTAACGATATCTGCAATACATTTATGTTGGTTCTGTTCTGTTTACCCTGGGGGGGTTATCGCTGCTCTCCCTGCTCTCATCCATGCTAGGCTGCATGGATGCGCAGGGAGTTCTTACCCAGAACAGAACCATACCGCCAATCCAAACTGTATGCTAATTGTCAATCATCTTTGACGATAGTAGGTAAATAGTGGAGAACACAGAGCAGGACTTGAATTTTGGCGCGGGATTGCGGCTATTAATAACAATTCTACTCATTCCCGCAGGTTCCACACTTATAACGCGATGACAGATGACGGAACGTACTATTTGCATGTGCTTTTGAGCCTTGAGAACTCACTCACGTGCTCTCATTTTCTGTGCGCTCACAGATCGCGGTAAGGAGAGTGACAGCTTTTAATAATTATTAAGGGAGTTTGCCAATGTGATATTGATTCAATACAACAGTTCAGTAAACAAGTACTGCCTGATTTTGCTCCATTTCTTTAACGAAAATTGTTCCAAATATAGTAACAGCTCAGCCGCTGGGCATCTCTAAAAACAAACACAGCTGAGTTTCATTCATTCAATGAAAGTGCGTTTTTGAACGAATCTAGTGAGTCAGTGATTCATGATTACCCATTCATAAAGACAGTCACTTGCGAATGAATCAGCCGTTCGAACGAATCATTTGAATGAATGATTCAGTGATAAAGTCTGTGACTTGTCGCCACCTGCTGGCGCATTTAGTTTCATTTTTAGCATATAATTTCAGATATTTAAATCATTTAATATTTCTGTATTCAAAATGTTATATTTAAAACATTAATCTCCACATAAATGTATGAATTTAATTGCACTCATGCCACCTCTGAGCCTCTAATGCTTTTAAACTGTGTGTGTGCCAGGTATGGCTGTAGAATGGGGTTTGGCTGAGGAAAAATTTTCAGTCAAAATATATTTTTTATTTTGCTTTAACCCGTTTATGGCGCTATTTAAAAAATTGTCCTATATGTTCTGTCAAACACAGAACGAAACGGCACTAATGATTGGGGGTGGAGATGGGGTAGCGCGAAAAAAACGCCTACTCCCGCAGCGTGTGTGTCCCGTTCCCGCAAACATTCTAATATTGTATATTATTTTCGCACATCAGGGCCGTTGCAACGACGGATTGCAGATTTGCACGTTCATGAAATATTTTTTTAAAATACTGACGTTTTGAGCAGCTGCATGTTTTGAGCTGCATTCCTAGGTCAAAGATGAAAAAATGGTATTTACAATAAAAAGTAATTTACAAAATTTGAAATAAATTTTGTTTATGCAGGGATTCAAGTTTTACGTCGCTACGACGGATTTCCGTCAATTGAAAAAAAAAATTAGGGGAAAAGAAACATGTAGCGCATTGTTGTTGTTATTGTTGTTCTGCCGGCACACCAAAAATCATTTACGTTTTTAATGTTAACAGGTTTTACCATGTTATTACAACATTTAACCACTTTTTATTAATTTGAAAATTGAGAAATTCTTTCAAATTTAAATCTTGTACAAGAACTACAGCAAAAATCAGTTTGATGCATATTTTATCAATATTTTAGAAATTGAATTTTATTTATCACCAGTAGACTTCAATGGATTTCATTAAATTCCTTTGAACTCAACTGCTTTAAACGGTCTAAATTTATGAAACCTACACATTCAAAACATTATTACTCTGAAATTTTTAATGTAAATGTTAAGTGTAAGTGAAATGTTAAGTACTGTAAGGTCTTTCATGACACTACATATTCTGGGGTGTGAATTTGATAGGTGCTTGATATAAAATAAATGGTGCTTTAAAAAGTCCTTGAATCTGGTGTTCATGAAAGAGTGGGAACCCTGGATAGTGGTCCTGACAGAAATAAAGCTATTCTGCTTGCAAATAATATTTAACTTAATTTCTCAAGCTCTTCATTAACACTGCTGTCTAAACAAGTACACTAATTTCAGGAAGAAAAAAAAACTTTATTAAGGAAATAGCAGTTATAAGTTTTTGTTAAAAAATTATTTACATTATCATCACACAATAACAATACATTTTAAAATGTTTTAGGATTAATTTGAAAAGTAGCTAAAATAAATAATGAAGACTTGATATAAAGTTTTCCAGACAATTTTAATTTTACAGAGAAAGAAAATCTGTTAGTCTTAATAAAAATCAAGAACTGGGATATGTGCCAGAAGTTGAAGAAACATCCCATAACCATCTTCAAGAGGCATTTCGTTAGTGTTCCTTTAGTATTTTTTTTAAAGTGTGCGGCCCGGTTATTACTGAAACACACATGAGCAGATCAAACCGGCTTTTCTTCGTTGCTGTCTTTCTGTGTTTGGCTGCATGTCTCTACCATCTGTGAGACACGTCCATATGTTTCTCTGTCTCACTTTTGCCTCTTTTCCTTCTCCTTTTCCTTGCCTCATCTTCACATTTGCATGTTTCTCTCAAGCGCTCTTGTCCTTCTGTCTCTCTCTTGAGTGCTCCTCTTTTCTTTGCTGTTTTTGTGTTTTTCATCTCCATCCTCTTTGTCAAGTCCTCTTGTCTTTGCGAGCGATGTGACCTGGCCTCTGTTCTCTGAGGAGAGTGGCTGTTTAGTTACAGGGCAGAAAGTTTTGTGGGCTTCACTGTGGATTTCTCTGCCTGTCAGTTTCCAGGCTCAGGGTCACTGAGGGTCTCCGGGGGTGGGCGGGGTCAGAGCTCCGTCTCGCTCCCATGGCTTTTGACAGCACTATCGCGGTTAGTGCACATAAACGCTCTAGTTCAGCATGTTTAGGCTTGTCTTCACTTAAAGACAAAGACACAGATTCAAAGGAAATTCTTGTTTCTGCATATGTGTGTGTCGCTTGACCTCTTTCATGGTTGAAGAGTTGTTCGTGTTTTCCCGCTCCTCCTAAACTCTAATAGACCTCTCCAGATCGCTCTTCACTCCAGTGGATTGTCAGATACGTGCGCTGAAAACAGGCTTCTGTCTCAACCTGGCAATGACTCTCATCTCTCTGTGTCCCTCATTCCCCTACTCACTCAGCGTTTGTCTCAAAAGCTTCAGCAAATATTTATCCACTGACTCCGAAGTGGTTTAATTTCTGTTTTTATGAGTTCTCACATTTACTAAACTAACAAGACACAATTTCACACTTTGTTTTTAGGCCATATTGTCAATATTAGAAGACATGTTGTTGTCCGGATGAAAATATCCAGCTTAAACTAGCTTAAGGTGGTAGCTGGTTTTATATAATTTCTAAATGGTCCAAGCTGATGATATATGGCCTTCTGTTAGTCTAGGCTGGTTAAAGATGGCTAATCAACTGGATTACCTGGTAATGGATCTGGTTTTGTCCTGGTACACCATCTTGATTCAGTAGGATCATTACTCAACAGTGTTCCCAGAAGTCATTATGCAGCAAAATAAATATTAGATAAATACTGCAATCATGCCTACATTTTGATTGAGAAAAATCAGAGTTCTTAAGTTTTATTATTTAACCACAAATTTATATTTAAGATATGATGCAAAGTGTGATCTACTTTTATATCAGATGAATACAACCCAGTCTCTTTGTAAATACATACTTGTGGTGACATTTCTGCAACACCGATATTACATACCTTACTGCATGTTTTGCAGCACTTTCAAAGTGAAATGTCCAGCGTTCAATACGTGACTGGGACATGTTTTTATTACGTTGGTACAGGCACCTATTGCTGCATTTTTATTATGTTCCTTCAGATACGCATTGCGGCAGTTCAGAATTAAAATGTTTTAAGTGTGTCGCTAAAAGATTACTGCTTTATCGTGCTGGAAATACCCCCTACACCAAACCTAACCCTAAACCTACCTGATAGTGTTAATTAATGCAAAAGTGATATAAAGTGCTATTTTAACTTCCATACGTTTGAGCTGTTTTGAACCGTAGTTTCACAGGATTCGTACCGGAGCACTTCACCTCACAAACACCATATTGCGTGAGCTACCGAGCGAACCTACTGTATTATGTTTTTTTTGTTTTTTTTTGCTGAAATGTCGGCAGATGCATATGTTTCCAATGAGCATGGGTAGCATAAATAGGCCATAAAACGTTTCGGTAACACTTTAGAATAATGGTCCGTTGTTAACAAGTAACTAGGCAGGAAATAATATGTAGTACTACATTAACACTGAACTTTATACTATTAACTAATATGGAAGCAATATTAACTAAGCAGTAAGTAATAGCAAATTTAATACAAAGGTAGTTCCTCATTAGTAATGTTCCATCTAAGCTGCACGGGCGCAGCTAGAGCGACCCAGACCAGAAGAAATAATGTGCCGTGCGCACACAAAAATAAGTTGGGAAAACCATTTTATTGAAATCTAGTAAAGGCGAAAGAATTGCATGCTCAGGCAAACCTATAGAGCTGATGCCGCTGAGTAAGAATACGATTTACAGGTTTCATAGAAAGAGAATGATGTGCATCAAATGAGTCGCCGTAGAAACCGAATAATTTTGATGGTTACAGACAAAATAGCTCAACACGAGAGCCAACATAAACGCAATGACGTGAAATAAAACGTCATCATGTTTTAAAGAAGACTGGCTTGATTAAGTGCTGGAAATAGCGGATGATGGGCACAGAACGGTAACAAAACTTAGAGACATTTACAGTCACACACAGGTGTATTGTGCAAACTTCATAGTGATGTTTAGATAGCTATATAAGAATTCACATGTTCACGTTTTTTAAAAATATTTAGCTAACAGATCTCAGTTTAAATGCTTCAGTTTGTTTTCTATTCTATTCTATCAGTTTAAATGTTTCAGTTTGATTTGATATTATATTATATTATGTTAGCAATATCTGCTTCATTTTTTCATATATTATATTATATTATATTATATTATATTATACACTGCTGTTCAAAAGTTTGGGATCAGTAAGATTTTTAATGTTTTTAATGGAGTATCTTATGCTTATCAAAGCTGTATTTATTTGATCAAAAATACTGAAAAAAAAGTAACAGTAACAGTAAAGTTGAAATATTATTGCAATTTCTAATATAGGCTTCCTATTTTAACATACTTTAAAATACAATTTATTCCTGTGAAGGAAAGCTAAATTTTCAGCATCATTACTCCAGCCTTCAGTGTCACATGATCCTTCAGAAATCATTCTAATA
>NW_015552643.1:1393355-1403868 GCF_001515605.1 Sinocyclocheilus anshuiensis
GCTTAATATTTTTTTGGAACCTGTGATACTTTTTTCTTTGATTCTTTGATGAATAAAAAGTTAAAAACAAAGCATTTATTCAAAATAGAAATATTTTCTAAGTCTTTACTATCACTTTTTATCCATTTAACACATCCTTGCTGATTAAAAGTATTAATTTCTTTAAAAAAATTAAAGAAAAGAAAGAAAAACATTTACTGACCCCAAACTTTTGAATAGTAGTGTATGTTGTAACATAAAATTTCTATTTTGAATAAACAGTGTTCTTTTTAACTTTTTATTTATCAAAGAATCCTGAAAAAAGTATCATAGGTCCAAAAAAAATTAAGCAGCACAAAAAAAATTAAAGAAAGAAAAACATTTACTGACCCCAAACTTTTGAATAGTAGTGTATGTTGTAACATAACATTTCTATTTTGAATAAACAGTGTTCTTTTTAACTTTTTATTTATCAAAGAATCCTGAAAAAAGTATCACAGGTCCCATAAAATATTAAGCAGCACAACTATTTCCAACATTGATTATAAATCAGCATATTAGAATAATTTCTGAAGGATCACGTGACACTGAAGACTGGAGTAATGATGCTGAAAATTCAGCTTTGCTTCAAAGGAATAAATTATATTTTAAAGTATATTAAAATAGGACATTTTATTTTAAATTGCAATTATATTTCACAATATTATTTAGTGAAATAATATACAGTATTTCTGAACAAATAGATACAGCCTTGATGAGTGTAAGAAACTTAAAAAAAAACATTACTGATCCCAAACTTTTGAATGGCAGTGTATTATATATAGCTATACTGTAAAAATGTTTTCTCAGGTAACCTAAAATCTACATCATTTAGTTACATCAAGGGTCAAATCACATATAAATAGCACATTAAAAGTTGCACACTTTTTTGTGTGTGCGCTGTACACGTCTGGTATAAAGAATGTTTTTGCACAGGTGGCCGAAATATCCGCCCTATAGAGAAAAGTTTTGCTCAGCAAGAAAAAAAACATTAGAGGGAACATTGCTCATTAGGTATTCAATAATTACTAAATACAAATATCCTCATTGAGAACTACTTGCTAACTATGACCAATTAATAAAGAATAACCAATTATATACCACAACAGTAACGTCTAAAAAGTAAACTGTCTTTTTCAGAAGCTTGCACCTCAAATGGGTTCTTTGTGGAAAGTAATTTATGAATACTATGTCCACCCAAATACAAGTTAATGCTTCAGTAATTACTCAAGCGTTACCTTGTCAGACCGCAGGAACCACTAGTGATCTGGACCATTATTTTTAAAGTGAAAAACACGTTAACCCCTCACTAACTACTCAAGTGTTACCTTGTCAGTCCGCTTGAATATTAGTGAGGGGTTAAGTTGTTTAACTCGTTAAAATAATGGTCCAGATCACAAGTAGTTCCTGCTGGCTAACAAGGTAATGCTTGAGTAATTACTGAAGGGTTAACTTCTTTTTCACTTTAAAATAATGGTCCATATCACTAGTAGTTCCTGCAGGCTGACAAGGTAATGCTTGAGCATTAGTGAGGGGTTAAATTGTTTAACTTAAAATAACTCGATCGCAATTTAAAAAATAAGTTACTATGTCTATTTTTGAAGCAATTGATAGCAACATTTTGGAAGAAATAGTACAGCACCTTAAATCGTAAACCTGCTACCTTGACACACTTCAAATATTGAGGAACGATAGACCAATATCAATTATTCCTTTTATATGCAAGATTATTGAAAATTTGATTTTTAATCAGCTGAACTACTATTTAAACTCAAATGGATACCTGGACAATTTTCAATCTGGTTTCCGACCGCATCACAGCACAGAGACAGCACTCATAAAGATAATAAATGCTATTCGCTTAAATTCTGATTCTGGAACTTGGAGAAACTAAAATGGCTTTATCACAAGCAGGGTGGACTATTATAATGGTCTCCTCACCGGCCTTCCCAAAAAGACCATTAGACAGCTGCAGCTCATCCAGAACGCTGCTGCCAGAATTCTGACTAGAACCAAATCACTCAATGGCCTAGGACCTAAATACATAGCAGATATGCTCACTGAATATAAACCCAACAGACCACTCAGATCATTAGACCACTCTAATTATTGCCTCTCTCTCAAGTACAATGTAAATACATCTGCATATTTTTTATACCGCTGTATATATAGAGTAAATAATGCACAAATCTGCAAATAAATCTTCTGTTCCAGATTCATACACATCAATATTATTTATTGCTAAGTCGTACTTGTTTAAATGTTTCTGTTCTCATGTCAGATATGTATGTAGGTATGTATGCATGCATGCATGTATGTACCAAGAGCTTCTTAAAAAAAAAACACACAACAAATTACACAAAAGAGGGTTTTATTAGGCACTCTATTGTTTCTTGTTTAATTACACACATGTTCCGTCGAACTGTTGTATAAACGCAATATCACTCTCGTACTCGAGCGATACCGGCTTTATATCAGCGGCTGTGATTGCCTCCGGCACTCGGCCTGTGGCCTCGTTCCTCTGGCCTAATCACAGCCATGCTGATATAGAGCCGGTATCACTCTCGTACTCGAGTGATATTGCTCATGTACACATACACACAGAGACACCATTACACTTTTATATAAAGATGAACTTGTAAATTGAATTTTCTGCTTGATTCCATGTGGATTGGGATGTGGATTCGGTGTTTCAGACTAAAAGCAGGTTGATGTCAAAAGTCATTCAGTGAGAATCATGACATTGGAGGTGCTCTAGAAGTCAAACAGCTTCTTTCCCTCAAAACGCTCATACATATTTAACAAAGAGCCTGAATTTCACCAGCTTCACTTACACTGAACTCTGTTCATTTTTGTCCTATTGCTCCTTCCTTTTTTTCTTTTTTTTTTGCTTATTCTTCCACACTCTTGCTCCATTTCACACTAGTTTCCCTGCTTGCTCTGTCAGCAGCCTTCTGGACCCACAATCCCTCACGGCCTGAAAGTGCGCAAGCATGATGGGTGCACAGGTGCTCTGTGATGTAGCCATCCATCCATCCTCTCTCTCTTTATATATCTCTTTCCCTTTTACCTTTTTTTAATACAACCCTATTTTTTCACTCCTGTTTTATTTAGTCAGATGTCGTCACTCTGTTCACATTGCTGAAGTGTTTGAACTCGTTCACAAAGAGCAAAATTCTCTTTTTAATGTTTTAGTTTGCAACATGCGCTTCTCGTTGCTCGACACACGGTTGAAGTGTTTTTAGCGCTGAGTTGAGTCGAAGACCCTTGAGGCAGATAATTTTCATTTTTCCTCAGATTCTGCACAAACACAGCTGAAGTTGCATGCTGATAGTCTGTCTTTGTCAAGGCGTCAGTGGGTTTGTCGCAGCGCAGCTCTGTAGATTGATCCCCCTCCTGTCAATGTGAAGTCAGTGAGGAGCTGTTGCAATGTGCTGCTAAAAGCAAACAGATTTCTGCCGATGACAGAATGACACATCCAAACAAGAGAAAGAAAAGAGTTTCAAACCCACGGCTTGGGACAGGCAGAGATGGAGTTTGTTCATTCTGTCACAGTCTCAGTCACATATGTATATGTGTAGCATTTATATCAGGCAGTTTTCACACTTGTTTCGATCTCTTTTCACATTTTATTACTTGATTTGAACTTCAGTATGTTTGCGTCATCAATAGAAATGTCGCAGTTAGCTGTTGTAGCATTGTAGCTCAGGAACAACTCAGGAGGAAAAGATGCCAAAAATGGAAATTGTTGCATTTCTTTTTCATTCATGACTATTACTCATTATTGTTTTACTACCAAAATGTAACACACACAGAATGACAATTGCATCAGCCTCCCGCAGAGGTTCAAGAGATGTGAAGAATGAGAGCTGCTGGCCAAAGGCAATTTCTGCAGAGACAAGCAGCAATGAATTCGACTACATTTGCATTTCCTGAAGGGAATTGCATGGTTTGCAAAGCAACAAAAGAATAGTGTTGATGTTTGTGGTAAGTTGAGGTTTAAGGCTTTAATTCTGTGTAAATTAACACGCATCTTGCATACTGGTAGATTGTTATGGATTTTCATTTTGATGGCTGACGCTTTGCATTCATGCATTTGGCAGTTTTGGCTTTTGTCCAAAGCAACTTCTTACACTGCATTCAAGTTACACATTTTATCAGTTCTTACTTTCCCTGTGAATTGAACCCATGATCTTGCACTACTGTTTGAGCTAGAGTACAGGAAGGATTCAGGGTGGTTGATGGCTGATATAAAGCCAATTTATATAATATTACACAATTCAATGTAAGGGTAAAGATACAATTTATATTTATTTTACATAATATTTACTAAATTAGAAATAACATTATTTAAAATGTATTAATATGAAAAATTGATGAAAAACATGTAAAATTGTTATACTTCTTGAGATAGCAACCTCTTGATCCTGTAATCCACTTATCATTTACTAGACAAACAGAAAAACCTAAACAAATTAAATAAAAAATAATAATAAAAAGCCAAAAAAAAAAATAAAAAATCTATATCCACTATATCTGTCAAACCGCTATTTTTATGTTTATTCAGCTGAACACAAGAATCAACATACTGAATACAAAGTAAATCCGGCTATAAATGATTAAATATATGCAAAGAAAATTCACAATTCAGTATGCAACTATTAAAGTGATATCACTGTTGGTTACAATCTGAGAATAAAGTATAAAGACTGCAAAAAAACATGAAAACAGTTTTCACACAAGCTATGTGCACAGCGGGAGTGCAGCTGCACCAAATCCTGCTCACATCCCAGTCAATTAACCAAGATCTGTCCAGATCAAAGAGTCATCAGGTTTCCACAGTGTTCGGAGAGAACCAGCCAATGAGAGAGAGAGCCATACAAATCTGATTCAATTCAACTATCATCCAGAATTCACAGATACACAGTTCAAGCTGTGAACACTGTGTGAATCCCTCTGTGAAACAACCCAGAGTTTCCCATTTCTATCTCCAGCCCATACAGCCAAAGCAAGCGTAAATCTCCAGCTAGCTGATCTGATGAAGATGGCGGCTGATCAGTATTCACTTCACTCTCATTGTGCTGCAGATCCTCTGCTGACTGTGTGTCTGCCTCCAAATGAACGTGCTTGTGTTTTAGGCCACAGAGTTGCTGTGGACCCGGCGCGAATTACACGCAGTGATCAGTACGTTCAGATTCAGTGACACATTAGAAGAAATGCCACACTAAGTGAATAAACCCAAAGAGACACAGATCCAACAGGGAACAGCAACAATATTTAACAGAAACATCACATAAACTCACGGAGTGTGTTTGAATGCGTCTTTATCCTAATGACACTCATCAGGTTCAACAATAAGGTGTTTATTCAAGTCTGAAACGCCTCTCGCCCGACCCGCGTGAACAAATTACAGCATCTGCCAATACCATCGACCGTCTGGATCGTCTGCCGTATGAACGCTGTAAACAAAAGACCAATTGCCTTATTGAGCGCGAGGATACGAGGAAAAGAAAAAGAATGTGTCATAAATGGAGGATATTGATTGGTTGGTTTGTTTATCATGCATTTGTTCTGTTGCAGGAAAGTCTGAGAGTGAAGATCAGATGTTTCTCTCTGTGTGTGTTTATGTGTCTAGATTTTATATTATACAGTATTTTTTAGAAGCCTTGGTGTTTTTGTGTTTTGAAAGTTTTTCAACAATAAGGTGTTTATTCAAGTCTGAAACGCCTCTCACCCGACCCGCGTGAACAAATTACAGCATCTGCAAATACCATCGACCGTCTGGAGCGTCTGCCGTATGAACGCTGTAAACAAAAGACCAATTGCCTTATTGAGCGCGAGGATACGAGGAAAAGAAAAAGAATGTGTCATAAATGGAGGATATTGATTGGTTGGTTTGTTTATCATGCATTTGTTCTGTTGCAGGAAAGTCTGAGAGTGAAGATCAGATGTTTCTCACTGTGTGTGTTTATGTGTCTAGATTTTATATTATACAGTATTTTTTAGAAGCCTTGGTGTTTTTGTGTTTTGAAAGTTTTGTGTTTTGAAACCTTAAGAGCTGCTCCAAGAGAAAATGTCCATCACATTACTGCACTGGCGTTCACCTCTGAATTCTTCTCCAGACTTTTTTGTTCACTTGCCTTCAAACCCAGTGAAACGCAGAAGTCCCTGATTGGCCGAAGCCTTTATGCACGCTGATAATGTGAGTGTGTTTGCGCTTCAGTCTTTATCTAATGCTGGCTGTTTCTTTTCATGTGCTTTTGAATGTCGCCCAACAAAACAGAACAAAGGCACCAAAGCCTGAAACTCGCCATTAGAAATTTGCCAAGAAACATTAATGAAAGAGCTTCACGAAAACAGCTCAAGACCCTTTTGTTTGTATCTCACTTTAAATTTGCCTCTAATGGACATTTTTCTGCACTGACTTAAAATATTTTTGGTACATTTTTATTTTTTCCTTATTTGCCATAATTTATATTCTGGATGTATATTTTGTGGTGTAAATGTGAACTTTGCAGCATACAAGATGAAATCCATCTCTTTGTGATAAATAATTTAATCTGGAGTGCCAAATGCACCTCATACACACAAGACTCTCATACTTGACCATGGACTGAGATTTCTGGGATTTCAGTCCTGTCCATCTGAGAGACAAACCCCACTGCATTTCAAAAAGGATGAACACAAGAACTGTGTGTTTACTGGCAGGTCTTCGGCTTCTCGTGTGAATAAAAAAACCTTTATCAAGGGTCTTTTTCAACCAGTACTATGCTGCTGGCTCTCTGTAAGAACATCAAGTCCAATTTTGTTTCATCAGATGTTACATGAAAACTCTCTGAAATGAGATTATCAAAGGCAATTTACAATATAACAAGGTTTGTAAATAAAATGAAAAGCGGGTGAATGAGATCTTGAATTTAAGCCATTAAAATCTCTAGATGATGACTGGGCAACCAACTGTCAACATAAACTAATTATATTGCTTCAATTTTCCAAGCATATTGTTCCATTTTTTAAAAGAAAATAAATTAATAGCAAATATGCTTCAGTCTACCATCATGTTCAGATTCAGTCATTTTTACTTATTCTTTTATATCTAAAGTTAAATGTCCAGTTTACTGCCCCTTAGTGGACGTGACATTATGGGTTTGAGTAAAGATGCTGAGTGAACTCAATGTCATGCTTTACTGTATCTGGACAGACAGATAACTGGACGACACAACAGTATGTTCACTGTAGTTTTGGGCCATTTTGTCCTCGTCTGATCTGTTGAAATTTATTCAAGAAGTGTCCATGTGGGAAACTGAGGAGCACAATTTAAAGGATTTCTGCCAGCTGGCATTTCTGAAACCTACTGAGATTTTAGTTGTGATTAAATCAGGATGCTGCTGAGTTTACATTCAAATACAGTTTAGTGAAGTGAAGTTTGCTCTCGGCTTTCACTTTCTGCTTTCACTGCAGCGCTGAATGTGTCAGTTTGACTGTGTCTGTCAGGAAAGGCGTCTCTGTGCTGTATTTTTCTTTTCATTCTATTTTTAACTTTGTGACATTTCTGAAAGACATGACAAAACACGGAAACCAGAGCCCAATGACTGACCGCTCTGAAAAATGCTGGAAAATGACAGCTCTTGAGTGGCAGAGGTCATATCACAACTTCCCCTGAGATTGTACTGTAGATCTGTAGAAGAAAACAGACCAACACTGGCTAGTTCAGTTGAGAGAGTGACTGAATTTAATGAAGAAAAATCAAAAATCAACAGCTCATGTACGACCAAAACTCACCGGCCTACTGGGAATTTCCCCAAACTTCCTTGTTTATAATTTGAGAGAGAGAGCAGGATAGAGTTAAAGGAAAGAAATAGGAAAATGTTTTTCTCACTTTTTTTATCTTTGACATGAAAAAGTGAGAAAGTGACAGTTTAAGTTCACGATCAAACAGTTTCAGGAAAGGGAGGAAAAGTTTGTTGCGGAGAGAGGAGTGTCTCTGCACTCATGATGTCAGCTCAACACACACACACACACACACACAACATGACACTGTGTGTGTGTGTGAGGACAGTATTGAAGCTTCTGCTTCATGGTCGGTAGTTTTTTCCCACAGTGGAATGTATAAAATCTTCTTCCACATGAACAAAATCAAAACAAAGTGAAGATTTCTGTATCTTTGAGACACTTCAAATACAGTGAGAATCTCCACTGGTAGATTTAGACATTCTACACATTTGACAACTGAACTTCTACAGAAAAAAGACACTTCTTATGTTTCTGAACCTCTAAGACATCTACAATAGCAATATATAGACATCTACAATAGCATTTTCCAGGAGTGTGATATTCTAGTGATAAGAGAATAACAACTGTTTCACCGTTTGTATCACTCCACTTGCAGTATTTCTCACAGCGAGTGTCATGGAGTACGCCCAAATCCATTTTAGTCAAGAATGTAGTTGTTTAGACTTAAAATATGCATTTTGTTAATAAAGATAATGTCTATTTGAAAATTTGCTTTGATGTTTTCGAAGATGAGAGCTCCAGGGCATCAACGGCCGTTCTGCGCTCATGAACCCACTGAGAGCAGCCTCAACTCGCCCAGATCTTCTGGAATTTGCTGCTGGCTCTGATTTTTCTATAGTGGTTAAACATGAGATATAATTTGTTTTGGGTAAATCCAACAGGGAGTCTTTGGTCTCATTCATCTATTATTTGTTCCAGAGCAAACAGTTTAGGAATGTTTCCTTTAAATAGGAATTTAAAGGAATGAAATGTCTAGGGAAAAACTAGACATTCTTATTACTAAACTGCTTTCTGAGTCAGTGTCGGTTGCAAAGATGAAGTTGACCATGCTGATTCGCCATCTCTGCAACACAAGAGAAATGCACCTTTCATACGACTTACAGTAGCCTATACAATGAGAGAGTGTTTGTTTTTGATTTAAATCAGTTCTTTTAAAGTAGACAATTCAAGCTTTCTAAAGATAAGCTATATTTCTCATGTCTTTGAGGTAAGATATCCTGAGTTTGTCTTCATTTTTGTTCCGCGCTCCAGTTCAACCGAGACAGCGGAAAGCGCAGCCTGTTTTCTTTATTTTACAAAAGCACTAAGTTTTGATATTGTAATTGATATTGTAAGTGTACACAAATAAAAGTAGACCCTTTACAGTTTCGAATGATCTGTATGACCAAAAATGACAGCGTATTTTGTTTCCGCTGTTCGATCGCGCTGGCGCCTCACGCACTGCATTGCAAACGCTGCAGCCTGTTCATTATCAGAATATAATACAGTCAATCAAACATACAGATACACTATATAATCTAGATAGTGGTTAATTAAATAGCCCGTAGTACAATCCGTGCCGTTCAGCCTGAGCTCGGGCCAAGCACATATTTGCTCATGTGAAGACCATGATTTTTATTTTATTTTTTTGCCGGAAAGCGCGTTAAGTACAAAGCCTGGTTTACATAATCAATAATAGTTTGTAGCATTCAAATTCAAATAGCCAGCATTGTAAATATGGAAACATTTGGATTCATGCCGAATGAGAGAGTAAGAAAGAGGATTATAGGGCCAAACAATTAAAAAAAAACATCTCCAGGATAAAGTCATTAGCTTATAATGCGAGATTAAACTCACATCTCCAGAATAAAGTCATTAGCCTATAATGTGAGATTAAACTCATTAAATATCCAGAAAAATCTTGAAATAAAATTATGAGAATAAAAATTACATTTCGAGAATAAAGCCGTTGTATTTCGAGAAAAACTGGCTATTTACTTTAGGATCATTGATGGTTGTGTACGCCTCCATCCACAGAACGAAACGACTGTAACCATGGCAATGCCGTATGGTTTTAGATTAGGGCAGCGACTATTTGCACTAAGTGAAAATAGCAATATATGTTGTTTACACTATTATAAGTGCAAATATCCATAGATGCTTTACACTAAGTGAAAATAGTGATATATTCTATTTACACTAAGTAACAACAGCAGCATTTTTAGAGATTTGCTGTTTACACTAAGTGAAAATAGCCATTTTATACACGCTATGTAAAAGTAGCGGATCTTTGCAATAAGTGTAAATAGTAATTAGTTGCTATTTATAGGCTACTTATAAACAGATGGCGAATCAGCATCGTCAACTTCATCTTTGCAGCCGACACTGACTCAGAAAACAGTTTAGTAAGAAGTAAATAAAATATATTCTAGCTATTTTTTCCCTAGACATTCATTTTCATTCCTTTAGCCTGCAAGCTTATGCGTCCACTTGAGCGCGGTAGGCCTATAGGCTATAGCCTATAAAAGGCTCATTGGTTTAATATAGTACAGTTTAAGTTAATTTAATAGTTTAATTAATTGAATATAAACATGTGATTACTAATGGCTTAAATGAGCGACTATAATAGCCCTTTAATAACAATAATAATAATAATAATAATAGGATAATAATAATAATAGGATAATAATAATAATAATAATAATAATAATAATAATAATAA
>NW_015552643.1:1404374-1419966 GCF_001515605.1 Sinocyclocheilus anshuiensis
TTAATATAAGCTATTCTGTGTCTTAAGACAAGTTAAGTTAGAACAAGTTCAATAGAACATCTTTATTGTATTTCTACGGGCAGAGGAGAACAGCCAAACCAAAGAGAAACAAAGAAAACACAATGTAACATTCATAAAACCGTACACAATGCAATGCACACATGTGACTTGGGCTAGTGCCATCTAGTGGTCGCTGATTTTTTGTGGCTCAGCTGCGTGTGGATCGCGAGCTGTGTGTGTGGATTGGGCAAGGCTAAAAGGGCGGAACGAAAGTCTCAAAATTCAAATGAATAAAAAAGAATCCACTCAAAAGAGATGTAAATGAATGCACGCGCGTCGCTTGATCCACAAATGCACATTTTAATCGCTACATTCATAAATTATGACACTTTAATACAAACTATAACATTTGTATTCACAAATATGTCTCTATTTGAACAAAATTCTGCACATTAATGTAATTCTTAAGTCTGCAGACACCAGTTGAAAAGCATTTGCTTTAGTGTAGTGATGCACATTTGCAAATTTTTTAAATCGCGCACACGTTAATGAATTGCGCTGGGCCTTGTTCATTGGTAGTTGTCGTGAAATGCTGCAAACTGCGAAAATGAAGTCTCAAAATCCAAATGAACCGAACAAGATGTCAATAAATGCACACGTGTCACTTGATCCACAAATGCACGTATTCCTTTTTGCATGAGAAATGTATGATATATTAATGCAGAACAGAACATTTTTATTTGCAAACATGTCTGTATTTGTTCAAATCGCTGCACATTCATTTAATCCCGTATTCCACAGATTAAAATTGAAAAGCATTTGTTTGTGGTTAGTAAGATACATGCATAAAATTTATGCAGTACATGGATAATTGTGCGTGCATCTATTAATCATTTTGAGTCTAATATCATCCCATACCCTTGTTGCCTCTTTGTCAACACAAAAGCACATTCTGTGTGAATGGCACCTAGCGATATGAACACGTCACACGTGAGTGGTTAAAAGGGATATTTCACTCAAAATTTAAAATTCTGTCATTATTCACTCACCCTCATGTCGTTCCAAACCTGTAAGACCTTCGTTCATCTTTGAAACACAAATTAAGATACTTTTGATGAATTCAGAGAGCTCGCTGACCCTCCCATAGACAGCAAGGATCCTAACATCCTAACATGATCAAGGTCCAGAAACTCAGCAAGGACATCGTTAAAATAATCAATTTGACATCAGTGATTCAACTGTAATTTTACGAAGCTACGAGAATACTTTTTGTGCGCAAAGAAAACAAAAATAACAACTTTATTCAACAATTCGTCTCCTCCGCGTCACCCTATAGCACCATTTTGGAGAGTATCACATACGTGAACAACATATGCTGTTCTGTGTCAGCAGCACCATATGCGGATAAATTGCTTACGTTGTTTACGCTTTGATCTGAACGTAAGCAACATATCCACATACATATGTTGCGGGGAGGTTCAGAGAGCTCTCGGAATTCATCAAAAATATCTTAATTTGTGTTCCGAAGATGAACGAAGGTCTTACAGGTTTGGAACGACATGAGGGTGAGTAATTAATGACAGAATTTTCATTTTTGGGTGAACTATCCCTTTAATCACGTGCGCCGACATGCGGTTGGATCATTATTTTCTCTTTACTGCTATCACTGGCATATTGTCAAAGTGTTTAATTCTAACGTTTGGTAATAGTTCTATTCAAAATCATGATTCCTCGATTTCTAAAAAATATAATTGTGGCAAAACATTAAATTAAAATTAATCTATAAAATCTGAAAAATCGCCCAGCCCTAAGTAATACAATAAGCTTTTAATGAAGCAACTCAACGTTCCTTCGTTATTAGTTCTAAAGTGACGTTTTCGAATTAGAAACAGAGACTTGGGCTCAGCTGTTAAACTGCTAACTTGAGATTTCAGTCCGTGGCAGAAGGAAGTAGTTCCGCACAAAAGAGAGTCTTTAAATACACTCCATTGTTGTTCTTATGAGGCCCGTGGCCTTGTGCCTACAGCTGAATCACAGCCATGCCAATTCACAGCCATATCGTAAAATTGTCTCAAAGCTAAATTACGACATTGTAAGTGGACATACACGTTCTAAGTGTTGAAAATGTCCTCTTAAATATTTTACATGATAAAGCAAAATCTAACAGCTGGTCACTAGGAAAAATCTTGTTTTTCAACATTAAAAACATTAAAAATATTAGTATTTTTGATTTATGCATTTAAAATTGTGTTCACTTTAATGAGAAAAAGACACTTTAATCTCTGTAGTTCAGCTCTCATAGTCGAGTGTTCATTAGTACCGAAGTGTTATGGGTTTGAGAGTCTCTATAATGATGGATCTGATCTCAGACCTGCTCTTGACTGGAGAAGCACCAGCAGACAACTCGACTTTCAGCAGGATTAAATGTGAAGTTGAATCAGCAATAATTCTCAGAAACAAGTCTGACCTGGTTTCTCCAGAATAAATAAGCCGTATTATATGCTGCTGTAGTTGTTGTGTGTTGTTTCCTCTAATATCAGCCCTGACATTTAGACAAAGGTCAACAGTGAGGTTAGGGTGGAAACTGTGGTGGGAGCCACTAGTTACCCACTGAGTGCTAATGAGGTGTAGCTATGTGTTGATTTGGCCGAGTGCCAAAACTTTAGGGTGTTGAAATCCCCGGAAATCTCCTCTTACACTCAAAACAAACATGAGAGTGTTACTGGGTTTAATAGTGCTGTTTGCTAAGCTACTACATACAGTAGCAACATGCTAACAAACTCTCAAAACACATAGCAAAATACTAGCAACCACCTATCACCCACTCAAAACACCTTAGCAAAAACATGTAGTAACACTTTATAGCATCTATTCACAGCACATTAGCATCATAGCATCACATTTTACTCAAGCAAACATCACTCATTTTTATTGAAAATGTAAACTAGTTGTCATTTGATTTAGGTTTTTAAATGAATGTTCAGAGTAAAATAACAAAATAACAATGCTCATCTGTTCTCCTCTACACTTGCTACATTTATTTTATTGAGGGAGTGCTTTTAAAACATTTATGAATGTTTTAGGCTCAATTAGGCTCAAGTACAAGTTTGGCAGGAATAAAAGAAGAAAGGAACCTGCTGTGCCACGAGGAAGAGAAAAATGAAGCAGCCAAACAAACAATATGTTGCTTCAACTCGTGTTTTAAACTAACATGGTTTCCCTACCATTCCAGGTTTTTGACAAAGCCACACATTGTTTTTCATGGACATTTTCAGGAAGTACCAAAAGAAAAGCAACTATTAATTATCCCTACAATACGTTTGCTGTAGCACATTGTTTGTTGTGGTTTGAAGACGCTGCTGTGAAAGCGCCTGACGATGCAGTTTAATAGTTTACTACAACTGAGGGAATTTTCTGAGCTCTTTGTCTTTCTGTTCAGCCATCCCTCGGCGCTTTAGTAAATATGCCGTGTCTTCCCAGCAGCCTCTGCTGATAATTTCACAGTCACACACATTAAAGTGCAAGTTCACAGCTTTGAATATTTTTCTATTTCTGCCGCTTGTACACTTTCCATCCCTACATCAGCGCGGCTCCCGGTGTCAGCAGAGAGACAAAAAGTCAAATAACAAGCAGCTTCGCCTTTCCTCCTCTTCCAATTACTGATAAAGACGAATAGCAAATGGAGAGCAGAAAACTGCTGGAGTGTTTCAGGACAATGTCTGTGGCTCACTGATCTGTGTCATAATAAGAGTACTCGCTCACGGGAGCCCAGAAGAAAAAAATGTTTGTGTCCCTCCGTTCTGCTCCGGTGCGGCTCTGATTTGTACCGAGCTCCTGAATTTGACCACTTCTCACTGTTATTGCCTCTCGCCTCTAAAGACTTCTCTCCATTTCAGCAGCTGTGATTTGTGGATGAGCAGAACGGGCCGCAGACATCATTAGAGAGAGCTGATACTAGCGGGACGCTCCAGCTGGAGCTGTAATAGCACTTATAGTGGCTCACACTGGCTGAAATTGCGATTGATTGTGTTATCAGGTTAAGAACGGGAACGCTGTGGGTTTGATAGAGGCTGTGAGGAGAGAGAGACCGGGAATGTGTTAGAGGAAAGTTCACAGGTGTCTAGTCTGGGAATGATACGGCTGATAAATGAAAAAAGGGTTATGAAAATGCGCAGGACGTTACGTTAGATGACTAACACACAGCTCTATCACTGTGAGAAGACAAATCCTTACAGAAAATTAAGAATGAAAACTTAAAACTTTAGCAAACATTTATTTAAACTTTAAACTCACTGACATAAATGAAACATGAAATGATTTTAAGAAGCTTCAACTAACATGAATCATTCTACTAAGTTTCATTACATAAAATTAGATTTTTTTAGAGAAAACTACCAAAAAACAAAACTAGCAACAAAACCCACAAAAAGTTCATTGTAAAAAAAAAACAAAAAAACTTGATTTTACAGCTCCACACTCTTATTTCTCATCAACATTGTCTCTTTTGCATCTACATTTAGGTCTCCTAATGGATTTTCTGAGACTAGCCTAATTAAAACATAGCTAAGAACTTCATTAAGACTTAAGCTATGAACGAGCAACTCTGAGCTATAAAATTTTATTATACTATTGCTTCAGACTGATCCCAAACCATTTACAGAAATCTAATCTCGAGTATTAAAGCTGTCAAATGGTTTATTGGAGGTCAGTATTATTGAACACTTTCCAGTAATGCAGTCGTCTTGTTGAAGGGAGGAAAGGATAGTTTGAGATAACACAGGGAAGAAGTCGTTAGTGAATGTGTGAGACGAGCACAGAGCGTCATAGAGAGGTGGAGTGAACTGTGTGATAATGAGACGAGCGGAGAGCATCTGTTTGAGCCTCTCTGGAGGCTTTTCTCCTCAGGCACCACTGCAGCTCCATGAAGGGCCGCTCTTTTCTGCCCCGCTGCCTGTGTTAAGCGCTCAGATGTGAGAGCAGACTGCAGGGCGTCAGGGGTGCTGTGGACCGGGAACGAGTGTCTACACTTTACCATGAACACACTTACAGAGACTCAAATTCATCCCTCTCTCCTCATATTCAGCCTCATGTGCTCCTGAGCTTAATAAAGGTCAGTGTTAAATGAGGGTCGACATTCTGCTGTTCATTATTTCATCATTTTAAAAGATCATCTGTGATTTTTGTTGGTTTCTGTGAAGTTTGAGAGTCTCTGAAGACGAAGAAACTGACAAGCAGGAGTCGTGACCCTGTATTGACTTCTCTACGCTGCATTGGGAGATAAAATTCAGTGCTGTTTGAACCAGGTACAGAAAGTAGGAATAAAAAATAAAAAAAAGCCGCAAGATTTTAAAAACGCCAATAAAATGTGAGGAATATGGAGTTCAGGTGAATGTATGATGTATGAGCCTAGATCAACATACCTAAACCTCATCAGGAAATCACAGCATGTCATTAATACAAGAAGAAGCCACAAGAGCACATACTTCACTTGTTTGAAATAAAAAACGATAATTATAGGTGTGATGCAATTTATTCAACAGCGTGATTCAGTCAAACAGCTTCGTACTGAGCTGAAATGTGTGGCCCAAATAGGCAACACAAATGCACCAATTAGAACAAACTGCAAACTGAGTCTCCACACGCAGAGACATCTAAAAAAAAAAACAATGCAAATTGGGAAGATAATTCTGATAACTGACATCCAGGTGAGCGTCTTTATGGTCTGGAAACATTACACACTTCTCACTGTTATTGCCTCTCGCCTCTAAAGACTTCTCTCCATTTCAGCAGCTGTGATTTGTGGATGAGCAGAACGGGCCGCAGACATCATTAGAGAGAGCTGATACTAGCGGGACGCTCCAGCTGGAGCTGTAATAGCACTTATAGTGGCTCACACTGGCTGAAATTGCGATTGATTGTGTTATCAGGTTAAGAACGGGAACGCTGTGGGTTTGATAGAGGCTGTGAGGAGAGAGAGACCGGGAATGTGTTAGAGGAAAGTTCACAGGTGTCTAGTCTGGGAATGATACGGCTGATAAATGAAAAAAGGGTTATGAAAATGCGCAGGACGTTACGTTAGATGAGTAACACACAGCTCTATCACTGTGAGAAGACAAATCCTTACAGAAAATTAAGAATGAAAACTTAAAACTTTAGCAAACATTTATTTAAACTTTAAACTCACTGACATAAATGAAACATGAAATGATTTTAAGAAGCTTCAACTAACATTAATATTCCAAGTTTCAATATATAAAATTAGATTTTTTTGGGGGAAAACTTCCAAAAAAAATAGCAACAAATTCCACAAAAACACTTTCATTTTACAGCTCCACACTCTTATTTCTCATCAACATTGTCTCTTTTGCATCTACATTTAGGTCTCCTAATGGATTTTCTGAGACTAGCCTAATTAAAACATAGCTAAGAACTTCATTAAGACTTAAGCTATGAACGAGCAACTCTGAGCTATAAAATTTTATTATACTATTGCTTCAGACTGATCCCAAACCATTTACAGAAATCTAATCTCGAGTATTAAAGCTGTCAAATGGTTTATTGGAGGTCAGTATTATTGAACACTTTCCAGTAATGCAGTCGTCTTGTTGAAGGGAGGAAAGGATAGTTTGAGATAACACAGGGAAGAAGTCGTTAGTGAATGTGTGAGATGAGCACAGAGCGTCATGGAGAGGTGGAGTGAACTGTGTGATAATGAGACGAGCGGAGAGCATCTGTTTGAGCCTCTCTGGAGGCTTTTCTCCTCAGGCACCACTGCAGCTCCATGAAGGGCCGCTCTCTTCTGCCCCGCTGCCTGTGTTAAGCGCTCAGATGTGAGAGCAGACTGCAGGGCGTCAGGGGTGCTGTGGACCGGGAACGAGTGTCTACACTTTACCATGAACACACTTACAGAGACTCAAATTCATCCCTCTCTCCTCATATTCAGCCTCATGTGCTCCTGAGCTTAATAAAGGTCAGTGTTAAATGAGGGTCGACATTCTGCTGTTCATTATTTCATCATTTTAAAAGATCATCTGTGATTTTTGTTGGTTTCTGTGAAGTTTGAGAGTCTCTGAAGACGAAGAAACTGACAAGCAGGAGTCGTGACCCTGTATTGACTTCTCTACGCTGCATTGGGAGATAAAATTCAGTGCTGTTTGAACCAGGTACAGAAAGTAGGAATAAAAAAAAGACATAGACCGCAAGATTTTAAAAACGCCAATAAAATGTGAGGAATATGGAGTTCAGGTGAATGTATGAAGCATGAGCCTAGATCAACATACCTAAACCTCATCAGGAAATCACAGCATGTCATTAATACAAGAAGAAGCCACAAGAGCACATACTTCACTTGTTTGAAATAAAAAACGATAATTATAGGTGTGATGCAATTTATTCAACAGCGTGATTCAGTCAAACAGCTTCGTACTGAGCTGAAATGTGTGGCCCAAATAGGCAACACAAATGCACCAATTAGAACAAACTGCAAACTGAGTCTCCACACGCAGAGACATCTAAAAAAAAAAACAATGCAAATTGGGAAGATAATTCTGATAACTGACATCCAGGTGAGAGACTTTATGGTCTGGAAACATTTCACATCAGGACGTCATGATCCAGCTCAGTAGAAACCACTAGAAACAGAACACCTCAACATTAAAAGTCTTTTTGATCAGCTGCTGATGAAACTCTCTGAACCTGCTCTAAATGCAGACCGGATTCACACCAGCACCACTGACGAATAAAACACAAATCTGTGTCCTAATAAAGTGTGATAGTAATTTACAGCATCTGCTCACAACACAGTCACAGCCAATCAAAACAACTGTGCTGTTTAATATGCTTGAACAGCCTCCTGAATCCTGACTTAGCCGGGACTCAAACTGGGGACCTTCCTGCTGTGAGGCGACAGTGCTACTCACTTGCAGGGGTGTGAAGTAACGAATTACAAACACTCACGTTACAGTAATTAAGTAGTTTTTATCAGTAATTGTACTTTTTTGAGTAGTTTAAAAATTTTGTACTTTGATTTTTACTTGAGTACATTTTAAGTGATGTATCGGTACTTTTACTCTGCTATTTTCCTCCGTTTTGTGGTCGTTACATGCTTATTTTAATTTTATTTTTATCCATCAATTGTACTTTTTTGAGTAGTTTAAAAATTCTGTACTTTGATTTTTACTTGAGTACATTTTAAGTGATGCATCGGTACTTTTACTCTGCTATTTTCCTCCGTTTTGTGGTCGTTACATGCTTATTTTAATTTTATTTTTATCCATCAACGTGATTGGATAGAGAGATAGTAATAACTTTTACTTGAGTATATTTTTTCAGTACTCTTTCCACCACTGCTCACTTGTTATTCCATGTCTGAATTCTAAATTCATTGACAGTTCAGTACAAATTAATTAACAGATGAACAAAGGTTAAGGATAAAATAAACAAAATGATGAATGATGAAATAAATAATAATGAAACAAAAAACGCCAATCTTCCAGCCTTCTGTCTTTATTTCTCTTTTACTCTGCAAAAGGACAGAGTTAGAAAGTAGAACTGCCATCACACACACACTGTACTAGAAAGGTACTGTATTGCCCGCATTCAATTTAATGAACTGTTAATGAATTTAGAATTCAGACACTCAATAAAAATGTGTCTGTAAATATAAATGTCTGGCAATGCTATTAGCCTATAGATAGTAAACATGTTATACTAAACTATAAGCATGATGTTAAGATCACTTAAAAACTTATGAATTTACTTGCATTTGAACTACTAGTTTACTGATAGTATTCTTCAAAATGCATTAGAAGTATAAGTAAATTAACAATATAAGTTATATTGTAGTATAGTTGCAATACTAAAGAAAAATTTAGATATAAACTAGTACTGTACTCAAAGTTTACTACTGTTACACTTAAAAGTAAACTTTTATCAACTAAAAATCAGTATACAATACAAGAATTATTGAAATAGTGGGCGTATAAATATACTACTAGTGCACTGTTATTAGTACACTTTGAATATAATATACTTCAACTGTACTTCATTAAATTAACTTTGTAAGGGAAGCTTCAAAGCTGACTTGTTACTATAAACTTGAAAATGTAAGTTATTAACTAATAACTGCGTTAAAAAGCTGACAAATTGTTCTGTTGAGAACGCTAACAAAACATGACAGAAATACTAAACAGAAATTCTGTTCAAGCACAGACTTGAGAATCACAATTGAAAGCTGGATGTTGAAAAATGCAGGCACAGAAAGTTCTGGAAAATCAAAGGATGGATCTGTGGGAATTGCACTACAAGACAGAATTTAAACATTTAAATGTCAAATAACAAGAGAAACACTTCACACACACAGTATACTTCTGAACATCTATTTCCTGATCGGTTTAATCCTTTGATGAATGTTCTGTCGATACTAATCCTGTAAGACTGTTGAAGGTGAAAGTAGATGTATATGATGATAGAGTGTGTGAAAGTGAACAGCTGCTCTGTCAGACCTTCATCACATCACATCAGTTTAACATGCTAAACAGACTCACTCTTAAAGAGTCCAGCACTGAAGTCAGGCCAGTTTAACTCTTATCTGAGCTATTAAACAGAAGAAATAAGACAGAGCTTATAGCATTAACAGCTGAAGTGTGTAAAGCCTAAACATTGCACTCGCTAATGCTGGATTGAATGTTTACGACAGCTGTTTCTGGGCTGTTGAGAACTTTTTAGCTGCTTTAATGGGAGTGATGCTATTCTGTCGGCCATGACTTACTGTAAGATTTATTCCTAAACAAAAGTCTAATGTTGAGTCTTAGACATTCTAACGATACAAAGTTTGTCAAAACTTAATAAGGATATTATGGTTATATGGTGCAGTGAATCTAAAAACACTAGCAATCATATATTTTGTGATTCCTCACTGAACTTCAGTTTCTCACAGTGTATTTTTAGTGCATTAAGGGGGAAAAAGCAGGTTGCTAATGAATAACCCTCAAAACCCATTACACACAATAAAAGAACTAGCACTGCGCATGTTCATGGACAACTACTTCAAACACAGATGCCTTGATGGTCATTAAGTGTATTAATCTAATGAAGAAACTTCATTAAGTGTTTTCATTGGTTTGGGGCTCAGCGTTTCTTCCTATCAGAGCTCTGTTTCCTCTGAGACAAATACTGTGTAATCATAGTGAGCCATAACAACATCAGGCGATGTGTGTCCAATAACTACAGTATATAATAATTGGAAATGTCTTCGCCTGTGGGGAGAACTGCACTTGAAGGTGATAATTGTTAACGAGGTGTGTGAACACAGATTATGTCAAATATGGTGGTAATTTCTGCCCTTCAACTGTTGAAACAAAAGTCAAATTTTTATTGATTTGAACAAACTAAGTATTAAATTGAAGCGTGTATCTCTTGAAATACTTGTACATGATTGATGCCTCAAATAATGTCTTGTTGAGCAGATGTGTGCTATTACTTTACTAAACTATCAAACTTACTACTTTTATCTGGTGAAAACAACACTTACAGAACATTGAAGGGTGGAGCTGAGTCATATCTATAAACAAGAATATCATAAAGACTTGGTTGTGGGCTCTTTTGAGATGAAACCTTTAAATAACCAACTACATCTTACTAGCAACACAAATTAACAATAATGCTAAAAATGACATACTGTAAAACACCAAATAGCAGCCAGACACATAGATAGATAGACACAGACAGATGAATAGAAGGAAACGCATAAGTGAAGCAAAATGTAGAGATGCAAATATTCTTTTCTATTCTGCCGCTCTGTATACAGACAAGTGTCTGGCTTTTATGAAGTGAATGTTACCAGAGATCAGGTGTGCGCTGACAGACTGAACCCTGCTGTGAGAAAAGCTTCACATTCACTTCCTCCCACCTTCTTCTGCCACACTTCCTGTGTCGCCCCAGGACCGCTTGCCCTAAAACAGCCTCAAAGAACAGCGCAGGTAATGCAGACCTCCAGATAGACCTGAATGCTCAGAACTAGACCTCAGGCGGTGTGTGTGTGTTTGTGTGAAACAGACTGAGGTGTGAGAAACATGATGAATAATTGCTTTAGTGGAGATAGTGGAGGTTCTGCTCTCTGAAAACACAAGCTGTTTGTTTATTTTGATCTTGCTGTTTTTCCAGACGCTCTTGTTACTGCGTCTCCTGCCATTCACCGTGCCCTGGTCTACACACCCTCTCCGTTTTGTACCTTTATCTTCCCCTTATGGATTCCTCCAGACACTTTTAATAACATATGTGAGACAGCGAATGGCAGAAAGAGATGGAACGATGAGGAAATTTCTCCAACTTTGCATCATCAAGATTTCTGCAATGTACAGCACTCTGCCAAAACAGCTTTATATATCAACAATATATATTTTTTTATTTATTTATTTATGATTTATTTATTAAAAAAAAAAAGAAAAAAAAGAAAAGATGTTTAACTTTTTATTTATTTGTTTTTGTTCTGTTTATATTTCATTTTTATTATTCTTTATATATTTATTGTTTTGTATTCTGGTTGTGTATGTAATTTTGCAGCGCGTTTCTTCATTTGCATGTGTTGTGAGGATTTGCAGCGCGTTTCTTCATTTGCATGTGTTGTGAGGATTTGCAGCGCGTTTCTTCATTTGCATGTGTTGTGAGGATTTGCAGCGCGTGTGTTGTCAAACTGATGAAGATGTTTTTTTAATTTGCTGGTGTTTTTTCAATTTGCATGTGTTTTCTTAAGTTGCAGCGCGTTGAGCTCTCTCGGCCACCGTATATATCTTATATATATATCTTCCTGCAGGCTACACTGTTACCCCAGCAGGTGGCAGTAACATTCTTGAGTGAGTTATTGAATGATTTACCAAAATATTTGTTTAAAAACACAAATTCTTTCAAGAATGAATTAAGTGACTGTCTTAATGGATGAGTCACTGAATTATTCACTCAACATATTTATTAAAAAAAAAAATGTTAACTTAGAAACGAAAAAGTGAACGCCTTTATGAATATATCACTGAAACGTTCAATCGACCAATTTGTTTCAGATTCATTCAGAAATTACTAAAGTTACTGAGTCATTAAATCATTCACTCAACTAATTTGCTATACAATATTAGACAATATTATCTTTATGTTTATTGAACTGTTGAATAAAAGCAATACCACACCCACTATTGTGCTGTTTTTCCAAACATTATCGTATATTCTATGAACAACACACTTGCTCCTGTGATATTGATTAAAAACACTATTATATGCGTTAATAGTTAAAATGACAATTTGCAGGTTACGGTTGAATGAAAATAATACGTTTGTATATTTATCTCAAACAAAAAGTGCTGCTGCAGTACTGTGGCACAATTATACTTTGATATATACTGAAGGATCATTATCTTTACTTACTAATGTGTCTGGATATGGGCCTTGAGGTGTGTAGACAAGGGTATTCTGGTACTGTTCTGGGTGAGGATCTTGGAAGTTCTGATGGAGTTGAAGTACATCTCTGATTACCTTGGTGCTTTTGTCTCTCTCTTCAAGAGCATCGGTCGTGTAATTACAGTATGAGTCTGTATAAAAACCCAATTAAAAGAGCATCAAGTCTCTCGTCCGTAAACAATGGGCAATTAAACTTGCGCTGTCTTATTCAGATTTACTTACTGAAGTCATTTAACAGAGCAGCTCTTTCAGTCATTCACCTTTGCGTTGCTGTTTTCATTGTTCTTTGCCACTTGAATGAGCTCGTCACTCCACCATCATCTCTGTAAAGGAAAAGCATTACTCATGTGTAAACGTACAAACCTAATGGAGACTCGTCATTACCATCGAAGCACCTGACTGCTGCTCACTTTTAAAGAGTGACGATTGTAGCTTCCTTCCAAAACTCTGCAGCTGCTTTCAGCCCAATTCATGTGTGTCTGGTTTTGGGTTTAAAATTCAATGATCTTTGATTATAGCAATTAGATGATAAATGCATTTGATCAAAGGCTAATCCACATCAGATGATATCTGGGATTTGAGCTTTTGTTCTATGATGTACAGTTATGTAGTAAAGAAGAACATTTGTCTGTTTTAGAACATCATTTACAGTGAACAAGATGAATCATATACAGTGCTTCCACAATACTTGGGAAATATTTGGTTTGATTGAGCTGCTGTTTGTTATATTTGTCTACACTTACTTGTTGTTGCATTGTATCACAATCCTGGTTTCCCATCATTGAGCTTGGATCTTCCTCACTGTGTGCAGATCTCCTGGCAGTGCCGAAGCATCCGTATGCAGCCATGGAGAACTGGGGCCTGAGTGTGTTTGTGGAGCAGAAGATCTTGTTGGATCCTGACGTCTCCTCCTTCTCCTATCAGATGGAGCTCACCATGGTGGTGGTGCACGAGATCTGCCATCAGGTAAAACACATTTACTGGAGTAACACGAGCATATGAGCTGCTGTGTAGCTTCAGATCCATTAACAGTCACAGTAAAACTTCATCTTGCTGGTTTATACTATATATATAGGCGGGGAAGCAATATCAAATGTGTACATTATAAATTTAGTCCAATCATATTAATGGATCAGTCACTTTTCTGAACCTCCATTTGAGATGCACAACTTGAATCAGGCCTCAAAGAGGTTTCATTTTTGGATAAGCGTCAGTGCGCGCATGCGCATCAACGAGAGGGAGCGCAAAAGAGAGATCGCTATCATTCATTCAAATAAATAAATAAATAAATATTTAAATAAATAAATAAATTCATTGTATTTAGTGTTATAATTCTACATGTAAGGCAAGCAATGGTATTTTTATGAAGGTACTTACTATAAAGGGATTAACATGCGATTTAATAGGTATTGACTGGCCCAGATTTTATTCCAGTTCATAAAATAAAATAAAATAAAATAAAATGAAATATGGAGATTAATCGATTAGCCTACTGAAATAATTATTTGCTGCCCTAATGTTTAAGAATCCTAATGATTATGCTAATCAAACCCATTAAAAGTTTTTCTTCCTTGACTCAGAATATCCTGTAAGTGCTTTTACTGGTTAAACTTTAAGCGTATTGCATCAAATGTATCACCTTTTGAATCTGTTTTCTTCCTCTAATTCCAGAAGACAGAGGGAAAAAAGCAGAAAGAGAAAATCTCCAGGAGTCAGAGAGTAAATGAGAGTGTGAAGATGGTCAGTTGTTTAATTAAAGGGCAGAACAGCAGTAGATATAATTGGACATCTGGATAATTTGATGCACAGCTCATATAAAAAGATCCATTGGGATTGTGATAGTAAAGCTTTCTTTCCTTTATCCCCTTACTTTCTCACTCTGTTTCGCTCTTTCTTTTCTCTCTTTTCACGTGTTTCACACGTCTTTCTTGTGTTAAATAACCTATTTTTGTATTATTATTTTTGCATCATTGCAGATTATTAGATGCAGATCAAACAAGCAGTTTTTTTTTCTTTTGGCATGAAATGATGTTCAGTAAAGCACTGTAAGCCCACAAATGCATCATCATCATGAATTTTAAAGGAAATGGTGGAATTATTCATTGCATGCGCTCATTTTCTGGCTTTTGTTTGCAGCTCTTATGTTGCTGAGAACCTTGGATTTTAGTCTTTTGTTATGGTGTATTATTTATGAGCGTATGGCAAGCCGTTTTTACTTTTATTACTTCACAGGATATGAATTCTTGATATCAACAATTCAATTTTCACTAGTTAAAATGCTAATTCTTGATATCAGGAATTACATTTCAACTATAAAAAATATAATTCTTGATATCTGTTATTGTATTTTCACTAGTTAAAATGCTAATTCTTGATATCAGGAATTGGATTTCTACTAGTAACAATGGCTTTTATTGATATCAGGAATTACATTTTCACTAGTAACAATGTTAATTCTTGATATCATCAATTCAGTTTTCACTAGTTAAAATACTAATAATTGATATCAGGAATTACATTTCAACTATAAAAAATATAATTCTTGATATCTGTTATTGTATTTTCACTAGTTAAATGTCACCATAGGCTGCCATTCAAAATAAATTGTTGATATCAAGAATTGATTTCTTACTAGTTAAAATTGCAAATATCAGAAATACAATTCTTACTAGTAAAGGCCTTTGTTTTTGATATCAGTAATCACATGGTTACTAGTGCAAATGTCTACTCTTGATATCAACAATTGAATTGCCACTAGTAAAAATGTTCATTTTTGATATCAGTAATTCAAATGTCACTGGTGACAATGTTAATTTCTGATATCATGAATGTGATTGTTACTAAGTAACAAAAGTCATTTTAGATATCAGAAATGACAACTACAACATGTTGAAATATATTTACAGATATCAAGAATTAACATTTCAACCAGTGACAAATGAATTCTTGATATCAGGAATTCATCTTTTTACTAGTGACAATGTAATTACTGATATAAAAAAATAAAGGCTTTTACTAGTAAGAATTGTATTTCTGATATGTGCAATTGGAATTTTAACTAGTAAGAAATCAATTCTTGATATCAACAATTGAATTTGAATGGCAGCCTATGGTGACGTTTAACGAGTGAAAATACATTTACATT
>NW_015552643.1:1420287-1439328 GCF_001515605.1 Sinocyclocheilus anshuiensis
TGTGTGTGTGTATGTATATATATATATATATATATATATATATATATATATATACACACATGAAAATATACATTTTTAAGCATCCCTTATGTTTCAAAGAATCTTAGGTCATAATGCACTATAAAGTCATGACAATAATTAAAAAATCATGCTTAAGTGTTCCACAAACAAACAAAAAATAATAAATAAATAAATAAATAAATAAATACATATCATATTTGTTTGGGGTAAACAAATACAAATTTTAATTTTTGGGTGAACTATCCCAGAAATACCATTAACATATCTTTAATATCTCTTGTTGTCATATGGTAATAAATCACATGACACACACACACACACACACAGAGTCTCTGTCACTCTCTCTCATACACACACACACACACACACACACATATACAGACACACACACACACACACACACACAAAGAAAAACAAGTAGATAGTATAGAAAAAAAAAATAGAAAGCTAGTGTTTCAAAATACAATTACAGATATCAAGAATTATATTTTTTACTAGTTGACATTTAATTCCTGATATCAAGAATTAGCATTTTAACTACTGAAAATTGAATTGTTGATATCAAGAATTCATATCCTGTGAAGGAATAAAAGTAAAGACGGCTTGCCATATTTCTCATGTGCTGCTGAATTGCAGCTCTGCATTGTGTTCTAGATGCCGTTGCTTGGATGAAAGCTCAATGAGCGGGACGAAACAGCATGTCTGCAGTTCTTTCTTCTTTTCTTTTTTCATTTGTTTTCTCTTTTTTGTTATATTTTTAGGGAGAAGGAAATAAAGGAAGACAATCCCCTCATCTCTCATTTCTGCACAGATAATACAGCTCTGTCTGAACTCACTCTGAACCTTAAACAGTAAAACACTCTCACAGGGAGCATGAAATCATGATATTATTTCAGAAACAGCAATAACGTGCATATTTGATATTTTTAGAGCTGAAATTCATGAGGGTATCCCAGATCAGACTGTTCTCGGCATATAAACCCCTTTTTTATGATCAGGGATAATTGAAAGAAGCAGCAGCGGAGGCTGGAACTATAATATTCACTGGTGATGCTGTTTACAGGCAGAAAACTGAAATATGTCCAATACTGTCCTGCATTACATTAACCTCCCCACTGAATTCACACTTATGTATGATGTGTACAGCACACTGTAAAGCTGAAATCTAGTGTTTGTGCTTTAAAAATACAGAATAAACTTATACAGTTGAGAAGTTAAAGTTTTGTCTCATTTAAGTGTTTGAGATCGCAATACACATTTAATGTGTTGCAACGCATCTTGTATTCTGACACACTGCAAATGCATGTATGCTTACCAACCTGATCTTATGAGAAAAATCTATCAATTTTACAAAGTGGTGTTTTTTATGAATTTCTATGATGTGATTCGTTTGGAAACATGATTTTTAGTTTTAAAAATGTACGGATATAACCCCACACCTAAACCAAAGCAGATTGTACGAAAATGTGCTAATGAGATTATATGAAATCCAAACAAATTTGCCAGGGACGTGCACAGACATTTTGAGGGGCAGGAGCTCAAGTGGAAAAAAGGGCACTTCTCATATTTATTTTAATTTTTTCTAAACAAAACGTTAAATATATTAGGGGTGTGCGATATTAACAAAAAATATATCTCGATATTTTCTGGGATGTTATCGATAATGATAATTAGACGATATTTTGCTTGTGCTGAATGCTAATTTTATTTTAATAATAATTTTATTATATTTTGATTGTGCTGTTATCTTAAGGACTACCTTGGACAGCTGACTCCTAAAGTTTTTGATATTCTGCAAAATTGACAAAATTTATCTTTGCAATGCAGAGAAAACACAGAAGCTTCATTAGAAGGGGCATTTAGATGCATTTACACACTGTTTAATGTAGGACATGAATGTATTTAACCTGCAGTTACAAATGCATTAATACTGCTTTGATATTTTAAACATAAAACGTTGAATACTGATATTTGAAATTATTATTATTTTTTAAATGAAAAGATACTTTAAATGTGAAATTAAAACCGCCATTAGGTGGCAGCAAGTCACTGTTAAGTGAGTCATTGCGACTGAACCGAATCATTTAAAGGTTGATTCATTCAGGAACAAAACAGTGTCATGTTGCTCAGAGACGCAAATTGGAATTATATTTGTTTGCAAAATAGAGCAAAAACAGTCTTAATATTAAATTCTTGTTTATTGAACTGCTGTATTAAATCAATACCACATTTGCAATCATGCTGCTTTTTGGTGGAAAAAAACGTCAGTCTTCACGTGATACTGATTAACTATATGAAATGATATAAATATATACATTTCTGCCTCCATATGTTGATTTTTGTGATCATTCTAAATGCATTTTAATAAACTGAATCATGCAGTGAAAGAACGCACACTGGTCTAACCTACTAGACCAAAGCTAAACTTTAGCTAACTTAAGTTACATGGTAGCTCTCATGAGTCATGGATGTTAGCAAGACAAATTCACTATCATTTTATTTTGGATAATTAGCTGTAAATTTGAGGCACAGGTAGCTTAGTCTGTTGTTCATCACCACTCACCTCCACAGCAAGACAAACACAACTGGAAAGGGAGTGAGGGCTTCACTTCTGCGGTTCTCTTCCTGTTAGTTACTGTGATGTGCCGATGCTACACTGCTGTGCTGGGGAGACAAGGAGGGAGAAAAGCATTTCCTGACCCGACCTGATATTTTGATTTTTTATTTGTTTGACAGGGAAAGCTGTGCCAAACAGAAACACACACACACACACACATATATATATACATATATTCATTTATTTAAAAAAAAAAGGGGGGCAATTTCTCTCGAGGAAGAAAAAGGGAAGATGCTCAAGCCGCCTTTGATGTCTATATGTGCACGTGCCTGAAATTTGCCATCAATTCGACAAAACGCAAAATAGCGAAAGTGTGTTAATGCTAACTTAGGATGTCAGTTAACCATGAAAACAGTCCAAATAAACATCAAACACAACTGTGTGTGGGTGTGTGGAAAGAGAGTAAGTGTGCTTATTTATGAATAAGAGAAAGAAAAATAAACAGAGAGAGAGAGAGTAAAAGATAGAGATTAGCCGTCACACGTTTTGAATTCCACCTTAGGCTGTTTCACTCTTTTGTGTCGCAGCTCTCTAGAGCTTCTGCTCATCTTTATGTTTTTAATTAAGACGCCATTTTTTTATTCAAACTGTTTCTCTGCTTCAGTCTCATGCGAATCATTTTCGTATGGAGTTAAACACGGCTAATTATTGTCCAGTGTAGATGAACTCAAAGCGTCAGAGTGGGCAGGGCTTATGCTCACCTGTCGTATTGAATTGACACATTCATTGCAGTTGCCAAGTCTGCTTGATATCGCTACGCGACTTTGGGCTTCTTTTTTTGTAAAGCTGCGTGAAAAAATTCTGGGTTGCGGTTTTTTGGGTTTATTAAAAAAAATATGGTTGCTTGTTAGGAAAATATGACGAGCAACTTCGTTTCTTTTGATTTATGTTCGCCGTATTCTCCAATGCATTGACTGACACTCTGTCTGCTCACAGTTATAGCCAACCAGTGCAATAATAGTGCTGTAGCGTAATTTCTCAAATATTCCGCCCCTCCTCACGCGCCTTCTTTGTGAACGTGATTTTTCTTCAATGAGGGATTGAAGAAAAATCACGGCACGTGACACTATAATCCAAGTGATGATAGTAGTAGTAGATGTAGAGGAGTGGTATGACTTTCTTTCATAAGGTAGCCTAATTTTTTGGGCTTTTTTTTAATGTTTTTGTAATGTATTAATTATCATGGGCTGTAATATAAAACAAGTAGGCCTATACTAATACTAAGAGTAGCCTATGCATTCGGTTCAAATAGCCTATATTTTAGTAGGCTATAAATATGTGGCTGTGTTACAGCTCCCCTTTGAAGCTCTTGTGTTTTTTCTCCTTTTCCATCTCTCCAATCCTGTTCTGCTCACTGGTGATTGGAGATGAGTTTTGTTCTTGCTTTGTTGCAGTTTGCTGAATTTTGTAAAATAACTCTTCCTTTTCAGATAAAAGGGTGGTTTCAGTTGAATATGTTGCAGGCTCATTTATTGGTAATAAATAATTGATAATAAATAATATTAATGATAATAAATCATCAAAAAATATTGGGCTTGTTTTTGAAGCTGCGGTTGCTCATTTGTCTTGCGAGAGTTGGCAACAGTGATTCATTGTGAATGCATTAGATCAGTCCTCATCCAGCGCTATGTCATATATTAAAAGGTCTGTCTGTGCTTTAATAACTCGAGCTGGTGGCAAAGTGCCTGGAGTCTGATTAATCACATTTGTATCTCGTCGCTCGCTCCGACTGCCTACAGATAATTGATTAGTGGACGACAGGCTCTGTTTTTTATTGTATAAGTTTATCCTCTGGCTCTCTGGGGCTCAGGACCACCTCTCTCTATATACTGGCTAATTTTAATGTCAGATGCTGTAGCAGTGGATTGTTAGTAGATTTGCCTCCTCCATGGGGTTTATATGTCACAGACGCTCAATCACGGTTAAATTCTCATCTCATTTCAGCCTCTCAGATTAAATGATGCTGCCAGAGCCCTTCATATGCAGTTATTCAGCCAATAACACGAGCCTATTAGAGGCTGATGCAGCTGATGTTGAGTTTTCTTATTTTCCACCAAATGGGGAGGTGACATTCTGCCCTCTGGGTTTGAATATGATAGAAAACGTGAGGCTTCAGTTCTTATACGTCACATACATCTCAAACCATTAGACATTAAATATAAGTTACACATTAAATATGAGGATAAATGTCTAAATGACTCACGTCTGTTGGCTGGTGTTTTGTTCTCGCCTCATTTATAAAAGACGGCGTCTGTAAACACATAGGACACTGGGGATTTCACACTCTCACTCTGAATACTGAATATTTTAATTTTGTCACTCAAAACAGAGGGTTTCAAATATTCACATTGGAGCAGTTTCCAGTTTCATTTAGTTCAGGTTTACTGAGATTCAGGATAAACAGTCATTTGTTTTATTAGCTCAAACAAGAAGTGTGATGATGGCTCTGTTCCAGAACCTAGTGAGCTTTCTACAAAGACAGCTGCCTTCTAAGGAAGAATCTTCATTGAAATTAAGCCTCATTAAGTGGCTGATTTGATAGGCTGTATAGGCATTAACTCAGTTAATGTAAAGTACATGACAAATTTGGTTCCCATTGTTTAACTCTCAGAGTTTGATGTTAGCATGTTGCTAAGCCAAAAATGAAATTCTGTAATAAGCACATAAAAGACTTAATAGTGGGTGCAATGTTTATTTTTATTAATACTTTGCCATTTTAAATGAAATATGTTTATAATAAACATTTTAATATTTAAAGTGTATTTAAAATGACACTTTTATCAATTAAAATATGGCCAATTTAGTCCCACGGAGTATTGAAATTTTTTCACTTACAACTGTACTACTAGTACATTGATATTACTACAAAGTACACTTGCAAAATATACATAAACTTTACTAATACACTTCTTTTTTGTAAGGGATTTTAGACCATGGTGCTTATGTGGGAGGTTTGAGTCTGTGAGCCATATAATATTTAGCTTGTGCTAAAATACAGCCTAAGGACTTCTTTCCTGGGGTTTTCCAGTTGAGAAGGCAATGACCTTTGCCCTGCAGTCATAAACCAGACAGACCTTGTCTGAACCTCCTTGTTAAATGTCAATGAAGGACACTTATATTTAATTATTTGTAGGTAAGTACAAGACTTTGAGGTTGTTTGAAGACTTCATGTCAATAATATATAATGCAACTTAAGGTTGTTTTATAATGATGCCGTTGAAGGTTTTCTCCTTTTTCAAACGTCCCTTATATACTGCAGTATAGAGGCATAGTGTGAACTCTTCCCTGCACGACTTCCTCCAGAGTATCTGTTAATAAAGCAGGTGGGCTGCAGAATCCCTCGGTTTAGCTTTCATCTCACAGACATAATTGAGCGAAGGTCTCACAGTTCGTACCGTTCATTGACATTCTAGTGTTGTTGAACTATCTGTGTCGTTCTTCAAGATTTCACTATACCAATCCATTTGCTTGGCAAAGCTCAGTCTTTTTAAACGCAATAAATGACGTGATGTGACTCACTATCCTGGTTCACTGTCATTAGCGTCAGAACATCTGATAAATCAGAAGAGGGCAGAAAAAGACAGTAAACCTATGGGAAGTCACTTGATGTGTGACTAGCAGAAGGTTCCTCTGAGAGCAGAATACCAGCTGTCTCTCTCCACGCTATCAGTCCATGTGTCTGAGTCACAGATGAACGTCCCGTCAGACGCTTTGAGCTGCTGTAATGATGTCGTGTTCATATGAAAGAGGTCTGACTCCTACAGAGGTTTGTGTGCTGCAACAATGAGATCCGGCGTTCAGTAGCACATCTGCTTGACGGCCTCAGAGTCTGGAAAATATTCAGCCCATTTAGAACTGCAATGTTGCATCTTTTCCATTCAATAGCCCTGTTTTGCACACTGTCATCTGCACACAATGGCAGGGGTCATTTGGATTCTTTCTACCTTCCAGATGGGAGTAAGCCACTATTAATCATAGTTCAGAAGCTCCGCTGTGTTCTCAATGTTCTGTGAAGCCTTTTGTGAACAACTTTTCTGTTAAACCAGAGTGTTTATTTGCACTTCTACTTCTGAAGAGCACAAGGTATTTTGTATGCTGTATTGGACTTTTCTAATAAAATGTGTTTGCCACTAGATGCAATATGCTTTTGCAGATATTGGATGAATAGGAGCGTGGATTGTAATATATTTCTTTTCTCTAAATTGAATATTTTGTCCAAATAAAGTTTGGTTTCAGAATACCCATAAACACTTTTCTTGTACAAAACAACAAAAAAATGTTGTTATTCTTCGACAGTGAACATAAAATCTATCTTTGTATATGGTCGCTCTGTTTTTTCTCTTTGGATGAGTGATTGTTCATTTCTGCTCTTCTAGTGGTTTGGGGATCTAGTCACACCGGTTTGGTGGGAGGACGTTTGGCTGAAGGAGGGATTCGCTCATTATTTCGAGTACATCGGTACTGATTTCCTCTTTCCAAAGTGGAACATGGTGAGTTGTTGCGCAGAAGTGAGCGCTATAGTATTCAGTTCATTTCATGCATTGAATCATCCATCATTTTGAACTGATGTGATGTGACACAAAAGATTTGTCTCATACACACATACTCATATGCTATATAGAGAGAGTTTTGATGGTTTTCATGCTATTCAGATCTGAATGCCTTAAAATGAGGGCAATTCTTCAATGATTTTCACATACACAAGATCTTGAGCATTTCTTTTTGTGTCAAGATTCAACTAAGCAGAAAACAACAATCCTTTCACAGTTCATTTGAGTGCTATAGATACTCTGATTGCTCAATATTACCGTTGATAACAGTTTCACAAAACCAAGAAATTCCACATTTTATGGACATTTACTACTTGTTTAATCTGTTTCATATTAAATAAAAGAACAGGACGCAATTCCAGTTGTTTCTGACCAGGTATAAAAGCTTCCCACAGTTCCCATACATCCCACAGTAACCATCCTGCAGTTCTTCTGAAGGCATTTTTCTACATTAGGATCTGGATATCAGTATACGTTAAGTGTATATCGATGACTGTCAGTTTAATTATTGTAGCATGTAACATACATTATGATGCTACACAAAACACATTTTCTTGTTTGTTACCTGCTCAATGTCTACATATCTCTTACATTTCTTAATAAAATCCACTTTCAGGTTTGTTAAAGAAAAACAACCTGATGAAATAATACAAGGACAAACAGTTCTCCCTCTAGATCTGCTTTTGTTTGAACATAATGGTGTTAGAAATTAGCATACTGCTATTCCAGTCCAGGCTTAGTTGCCTGTAATGCAGCTATTGTGACGCACTTGAGGCCTCACTCGTAAATGAAATGAATACACAGGTCATCAGCACAGCAAAACACAACCTAGTTTTTCTATGTTTATGACACTTTGAAATAGCAGTCGTGCTGATAAAATCTGTTTGGATCTTCAGGTCAATATGAGTCACCGACTGTGTGCAATTTTATCATGAGCTAGTTGGAAGATTGTTGTGGGTTGTTGGTCATGATTCAGACCTGATGTGTGGTTTAGACTGGACATACAGTGTAAACTAAGGGCAGTATATACCAAGTGCTAAAGGCAGTCTCAAGCTATTCTTTTGCTAAACTGTTTACACCAAAAGTTTACTATTTAAATTGTTTCATTTTTGTTCATACATATTTATATTAATATGTGTGTGCATTCAGCTCATACATTCACATTCTCATTCACTTTCACATAATGACCTTCCCATCTGTCTGTCCCAGTATTTTATACCTCTCTGCTCCAAGCCACCTTGGTTACGGGGCACCAGCCAAGCAGAGAGACTGTTTAGGGAATGTCATTTTAGGGAGCAATTGGGTTTTGATGGAAACACTTCAGTACGCTGATAGGATGACTGTAAGCATGTCCCTACCAAAATATGGATACAATTGCATGTTTCAAGAGGAAGGAGTTGAAACCAGAACTGAAAACTCATAAGTGCACAGATAAATGTTGGGAATGGATTTGACGTGGACCTGTAATAGGTCATTATAGGTTCCTTGACCTGCTCATAACTACTGGACTGTTGGTTTTCCTCCACTTTCTCACATCCATCATGCTAGAGATGCTTTGAGAGAGGTTTGGTTACTCATAAGGCATTGCTCCAAAACCAGGCATCACTGCTGTCTCTGGCCTAAAGCGGTTGATCAGTGTGAAACTTCAGGTGCATCTATATGGCGTTATTTTAATGACAAATGTCGAGAGCGCATAATTGTAGCGCGAAAGCACATTAATATAATGCGCGAGCGCGAATCTCTCCGTTTGCGCACGGATTTCTTTTGCTCTCGCACAAAACCGTACTTAAAACGTGTCTCTCCTCTCACTCAAACTGTGTTCTGTGCACTCACAAATCTCTCTGTGCTCATACACTATAGATATTAATTATTTTCGCACCTGAATTAAACGTTGTCAAAAGTTATCATTATGCGCTTTTAAAAAGTAGCCTAGTCTCAAAACAGATTTGTGCAGGGCCTTACCTTGATTTTTAATTGTTGTATTTTTGTTTTAACATAAACTGGTTATTGTAGCTACTTTGTTTTACTATATCTCTTTTATGTTTGTATTTTGATCTTTTCTGCGAATGCACATATGCATCTTTTTGTAAAGTAGGCTACTTTGTATACACTGTTTTAAATCTCAGTTGGTATGATGGCAATAATAAGTAACAGCTCCTCAAATCAACATCAAATGCAAAGATAGATGTAAATTATGCAAGATATAATACAATAAATGCTCTAATAGCATCACTGTTTGGACATTTATTGGGAGTATTTTTTTTTTCTTTAAATCCAGTGTTTGTTCAGTTCTGAATTTTTTTTTTTCATGAAAATCCACTTAATATTAGCTACACATTCAATGGCACTCTCCTCTAAAACAGTGAATATACTGTACAGTTATATGACAGTTACATGTAATTAACTGCAAATGCATTAAACCCATAGAACAGAATGTAGTAATGTTATGGCAAATATGAAAAATTAATTATAGTGTTATATTTGGTCTCCAAATCGTAAGTATAGGTACATATAACCTCTGTCCAACTGGTTGGTCTCTGAGCAATTTATCTAAAAACAACATATTATAGCCTATGGCTCTAAAGACTTCATATAAAACATCAATGTTATGTCATAATATGTCAGATACCTCAACTGAATTTAAAATCATTGCAATAAATTCTCAGTTGGTATGATGGCAATAATAAGTAACAGCTCCTCAAATCAACATCAAATGCAAAGATAGATGTAAATTATGCAAGATATAATACAATAAATGCTCTAATAGCATCACTGTTTGGACATTTATTGGGAGTATTTTTTTTTTCTTTAAATCCAGTGTTTGTTCAGTTCTGAATTTTTTTTTTTCATGAAAATCCACTTAATATTAGCTACACATTCAATGGCACTCTCCTCTAAAACAGTGAATATACTGTACAGTTATATGACAGTTACATGTAATTAACTGCAAATGCATTAAACCCATAGAACAGAATGTAGTAATGTTATGGCAAATATGAAAAATTCATTATAGTGTTATATTTGGTCTCAAAATCGTAAGTATCGGTTTAGGGAAAAGTGCATCTGACCCATATCTAAATAGTTCTGTCTTAAATCAGAAGATTTAAGATTTAAGATTCAGGTGCGAAAATAATTAATATCTATAGCGCATGAGCACAGAGAGATTTGTGAGTGCACAGGACACAGTTTGAGTGAGAGGAGAGACACGTTTTAAGTATGCGTCCGGTTTTGTGCGAGAGCAAAAGAGATTTGCACTGGCACATTATATTAATGTGCTTTCGCACTACAATAATGCGCTCTCAACATTTGTCATTAAAATAACGCCATACATGTACAGCAGGTGATGATGTTGAGACGCTAATAAGCAGGATCTAAATGAAGTATCATTGGACTTAAACACCTTGTTGAGAGCACATATGGGCCAGATGGCTGCTCTTCTCATTTTATAGAGCACATTACATGACTCGCATAAAATCACCAGCTGTTTTCTTTCTCTCTGTGTCTGTTTTTCTGTATTCACATTCACCATAATGTTGTAAATTTACATGAAGGCCTCATTTGCTATTGATTCCATGAATATACATAATAAGAGCATAAAAGACTTCTTAGTTAAAATCTTACTGATCCCAAAGTTTTGAATGGTAGTGTATGTACATTAAACTTTGAGGCTCGTATTAGTCTGAATAATGAAGCAACTGCTCATCAGAAAATACTTATGAGACAGCGGTCACACAGTGTTCTCTTCTACAAGTCCACTTAAGTGATGATATAAATAGCTTGAGAAATTAGGACACTGATTACTCTAGAAGTCTCTACTTTCTCCAAGATCTTCTCTCTGAAGTTAAATATGAGGGATAAATTATTGCTGCAGTTCATTAAGAAAAGCATATTTCAGTTTTTTTTTTTAAGGTGACCCAAATATCTAAAGGTAAATGTAATTTTGTTATAGGAAATGTTATCCTTCATTAGCTGCTGCCTAATTTAGATGTTAAGAATTAAATAATTTATTTCAAATCCGTCTGACAGACAACGTTATTTACAAATATGGTAAAAAGCCACCCAACAACCACTCAGATAAATATTCTCTGTATTGATTTGTGGACTTTTCTCTTTTATGTGAGTCTGTTTTTTGTCGCATGTCATTTCATTAATCTGCTTTTAGCAGAAAGTCAGAATATGAGATTATGATTGAGCTTTACCAGTAACCAGGATTCACTGGGTTAATAGAAGATGCCTTATTATATTGACATAAAACTATGAATGATTTCATGAACATTTGTTTCTTGATTCACTTTCATGCGTTGTTTGTTTGAGCTCAAATCCCTTGATTAAAATATCCTGCTGTCTTGGATTAATGTCTTCAACGGGATTCTTAATCAAGCTGCCAAAAGCTTTAATGGGCAAGAATTATTCATAATGATGGAGAATAAAGGTGTAATAAAACATGCACAGTGTCAAAACCAGATGTGTTTATAGCAGCTGATAGTGTGCTGGCTCACCAGTCACACACTTTTAATAAATGCATAGATGAGAAAATAATACAATTATAAAACCTTAATTTAGTGTTGTTTTGAATTTGATAACTCAGTGCAGAGATTTCGCCAGAGAGCCCATTATGAAGATGTTCTGGATATGAACCTGCAGTGTAATGCTTTCATATATAATCATGTGATTTTGTATAACATATTGTGTTTGTATATTTACATTATATGCAAAGGTTATTCAAAGAAAAAACAGTATAGTACCATGGTAATTTTTTTAATTTAATTGCCTCATTGTGGTTTATTGTTCTCATTATATTATATTAAAGAGTTAAAAATCAGTTGAGACTTCCTTAAAATAGGGAACAAGCTGGTATCAGAGTAACATCTTCCTCATGTGCTCCAGAACGACTGACTGTATTTGAGATCGTGACTCTCTGCTGATCCACAGACACAGTGAATGCGCTAACAGGAAGTGACACTCATCACACAGACAGTAGAGGATGGGATGTGGGGAGATAGGAATTAGATGCTGTCAAATGAGCATGTCAAAGTCACTCAAAGTCAAAAAGATACAAATTTATGAAACTGCAGAAAACAGCAGGACGAGTGTCATGGAGTCTCTTTTTATATAAAACTTGAATACTTGAAAAAGAAGAGCTACTAGAAAAAGAGCAGGGACATTATTAATAACTGATCTTTTATTAAATATTAAACAAGTTCTGTGATGGACAAGCATGTAAAATTTTTTAATAAATTTAATTTAATTTAATTCAATTCAGAGTTGTTATGGCTAACTAAAATTATTAAAAAATAAAATATTAAATAAAAAAATATAATAAAATTTTAGAGGATGATTTAAAAAAAAAAAAGAACATACTAAAACAAAAACTGAAATAAAATAAATCAAAGCTAAACAGAAAAAATAAAAATCTAAAAACTAATAGAAATATAACTTAAATATTAAAATGTAAACTAGAAAACTAATTCAAAATATTAATTATTAAAATACTGTACTAGTATATACAGTAAATACTGCTAAAATAAGACTGAATAAATTACATTTAATTTAAATACAAATATGAGGAAGTGGACTGTATTTAAAAATGCTATTTAAATGCGCTTTAAAAATACAAGCTTCACATTTTTCTTTTTAACCCTACATAATTTCATGCCCCATTGACTTCTATTGTAGGTGGATTACTGTACTTTCATACTATGTACATTTTGCGAGCAGGTGTAAATGAGAAGCTTTTACTGAATGTGTGTGTTTCTGTTGTGTCTGCAGGGAGCCGCTCTGATCCGAATGCTGGCTAACGTCATGGGACAGGCACTATTCCAGAGAGGCCTCAATGTAAGTCAATAGTTTTCTTTCATCTTCTCTCTTTGTGGTCACAGATGATTTCACACGTATGTATGTTTTACTCCTAATGTGTTATGACTATGTTTATAAGGCTCTCTTTATGAATTATACATTCTGCATAAATGCAGCTTTAAGAGGATTGTGGCATAATACCTAACATACTTCTCAATTTAAATTTTTTTCAAAAACTCAATCCTTGTTAAATCCTGTTAATGTGAGCTGAATGTGTTACAAATGAATCTCACCATTTAACACTTGAATATCTCAGTGAATGTTCAAGTCCCCTCAGGTTGCTCTGAGTGTCTCGTATGTTTGGGAGATTGTGCAGTTGCGTCGGTTTACATGTATTTCTTATCTTTAGAGCTACAACAGCTTGTTGTTGTTGTGTCACGCGCTGCCATCACGCTTGAGGTGAAAGCAGCACAATCAGACAAGTGATTAAACGTGTTCGTGTCAGAAGTTAATTTCATATCTGAAACTTTTACAATCAGAAGTTTCAGAATCATTCTCTGTGTTAAACCGGTTTACAGTAATGGTGAAACACATCCGCTGCATTAAAACACATGTACTGTAGCTGATATTGAGTAGACGGCTTGTATTTTTTCAGTTTGTTTATAGTCACATGGTCATTTGCTCCAGCTGAAGTGTTTTAAGTTCTCTGAAGCTCTTTCTGTGTCCGTCTAGCAGTCAGAGCTCCTCTGGAGTGAGCAGCAGATCTCGTGATGCATTATTAGAGATTATTAATGGCTGTGTGGACACCGTATGGCTGCTACATGAAACTACATCCTGTAATGTGGTTAAAGGATCTGGGCTGTGAACAAACAGGTTTGAATCCAGTGAGAGTCAATCTGTAAACGAATAAATGTAAATGTGTTAAAGGTACAAATCCCTCCTCCTTTAATGTGTGAGTTCACACAGATTCAGAGGTACAGATTCCTCACCTTCACATAAATCACTTTTCTAAACATCCATAACTTCTCATTGTATTTCTTTATGCCTGAGATGCTGTAAAAAATCTGACAGTTTCAGAGTTGTTTTCTGGGTTATTTTTGTTATTGTGGTTTAATGTTGCTATTAGTGTTTGGAAGCACAATCAGGTCATGTTTTCTGCAGAGCAACACATTTAATGCTTCATTTACTGATGTAACATCTGCACATATGAGCTTTATATCACAGCACAAATACATGTAAGACCAGCAGACTGATGTGTCTAATGCACATATACTGTATGTGATCCATTTATCTTGAACGGGTTATAACTGTAATTAATGTGTTTGGTTTTGTGCAATAGTATAGTAAACCTGTGGTATTGTTAGCAACATCAATTTACTTTTTTAATGCAACAGCAAGATAATGTGCAGTTCTGTCTGAATTGGTTAATTATTATTTTTTTCTTGGTTATTATATATATATATTTTTAAATGAAACACAATAAAGTAATTGTGATTAATCTGTAGAAAGTAGAAAAATAAAATGTATTATTACATTTTATTATTGTTGTTGTTGATTATTTAGTTAAATTCTTGTATTATTTAGCAGCATTCTTAAAATTATTATAGTTTATCATGCTGTTATTCATTCGTTCATTCATCTTTAAATTCTTAAATGTTGTGTTAATTCCTAAATTAAACAGGTTTTATTTATTTATTTATTTATTTTTCCTTTCTCACCAAAAATGTAAAATAAAATTACATTCGTTTATTCATTCTTTCATTTATTATTTAGTTTAGTTTTATTTTCCTCTTTTCCTTGTAATACTCACATTTCTTCCTTTCTTCCTCAAGAAATGCTCAATATAGTGTCTTATGAACTCCTAAACCGCTCTACTGTAGATCTGAAAGTCTGAGTATTAGAAATACAACCTCACACATCTGCCAGTGATCCAGTTCTCCTCTCTCGTCTGCTGTCTGTCTTTGTCTGTTCACCGAGGCTCATTTCATTCTCTCAGTGTCTGTTTTTTGCTCTGTGTGGCATCTCTCCTCCTCCTCGTGTCTCTACATAATTGAAGCAGCAGACAGTCGTGAATGCCGAACAGCTCAGAAGCAGCAGACGGGCTTTAGTCTCATCCAGACCAGCATTACCCATCCCTCTCTCTCTCTCATCTTCACTAGTAAACGGTGGATGGGCTGCTGATGCAGGTGGATGAATGTCTCTTATAAAAGAATAGAGGGAGTCATAAATGAAGTCTGAATGGCTTCTGGGGCTCTGTCTGGAGCGATGAAGCGCTCGCGTCTCATTTACACACACTGCCCATCGCTTTTAAAACCACTTTCAGATGGATCATATTATGGGATGTAGGAAATATTCATTCCGGCTGGAAATGTGAAATGCTTGACCTATGAATAGCAGAGGACAAGTACGCTCCTGCCCTGGAGAAATAAACTTCAGCGTGTTACAGTCCATCTTCATCCTCTGGATGTGATTTTGAACCGCAGGAAGCTGCGTCCCTGGATTCGGTGCTTCATAGTCCTGTTTGTCGGCTCTCAGCGTGTCCCTGACTTGGAGAATGGCAGTCTGTGAGATTCCCGACGGATGCTGTGGGCTAATAATTCGTTCTGAACACAGATGAAATAGCCAGATACCCCTCGATTCAATTCCACAACATTCTGGAACACAGAGAAGATCCATTTTTCCCATCTTCCTCTTGTTCTCCCAGCAGCCCCTCTGGCTCGACTGTTCCGCCTCATTATTACTGTTTTCTGTCTCTCTCTTATGGGAACTTTCAGTATCTCTGTCTGTCTCTGAGTGATTGATGGGAGGAATAGGTAAACACAGCACCTCAGCAAACAATCTACCTCCATTGCCTCAAAATGACTTTCATATGCAAGAAAATTGTAGACATATTTCTTCTTGTATTACTTTTGATTTGATCTTGTATTACTAGTTGTATTACAACTCATTTAGTTGGATGAATAATGAACTGTTGTGGTGAAGGCTCTTGCAGAAAACTGGTGTTTTAGCTTCGGGGTATTTACATATCGAAAGCGATCAATCTTGTGTCTGCCTTTGTATATATCTTGATTTTGCAGAATCAGAAACCAAAACCGAATGTGGTTATAATATCTGATGAAGGAACGTTCAGGATATTATTCTGTCCTGGAGAGTGTCAGAGGAGAAACTAGCCATTGCTAATTAGAGTAAATTAATTACACACACAACCATCCCACTGGAATCTGTTGAGTTATGAAGTGAATCTTTAGATCTGTTCCAAGCTGTCTATCTAGACAGACTTCTCAGAATCACAATACGCTCTTGACAACAATGCTTTTCAAAAATTAGTTATTTTGACTAAAAATAGCCTAAGGATGCATTAAAACATTGAAAAAGAGTCATAAAAGATAAAAAAAATGTTGTGTAATTTGAATTAAATATGGCCTCCAAATTAAATTTTGTATGTGCTATATATTATTTTTCCTATTACAACATCAAATTAGGTTAGTAACATATGCTAACACCAGTCTCTATTGTAATTGACTATCATTGAACGTGAGAAGTAGAGAAACACTATACAGACAGTCATATGAGGTTCACTTTAGGTTAGAATGCTGCTTTACACCTTATGATGTTTTCAGTATGCAGACAGTAGACAGCTGTTAAGGCATATGATTTTGCTGTCCACGTGTGTCTCTCTGTAAGAGGTTTTGGTCACTACAGTCATTAAAATACACAATTTTATGCCAAGCAGACTGGAAAATGTCAACACCAACATAAAATGGCTCTGGGTGGTCCCTCGCTGCTATGCAAATGAGCAGAAGTGGTATTTCTTACTGCAACATTCAAATTCAAATTCTCGCAGCTTTTAGATCTGCTGAAAGAGACTAGACAATGGTTAAATATACAATTTATCACTTGTTATAGAACAGATACTGTATATATATACTGTATATATATATGAAAATATTCTTGCTTTCGCAGTCAGCAGAACACATCAGTGTCAAAATAATGACAACACACTGTGACGGCCCTATCAGAGGCGAGATTGGACCACATGGTCACTTCGCTTCAGGGCATTAACTCTGATGGAGGAGAGAGTGAGAGAGGAAGAGGAATTGATCTGGTTTAAAACAGATTCATCAGGATGGTAACATGAATCTGGTTCTGCTCCAGACTCAAATCCCAGACTCTCTGAGAGCTCAGCAGAGCATGTAGAGAGATGAAGGCCAGCTGGACTGGGTCACGCTTTCAGGATCCCAATGCAATTTGCTCAGACCTCTCAGCATGACGCCTGTTCACGTTTCAACAAGTGTCCGTTTTGATTTGATTCATGAAGCAAAAGCTGAAATAATGGCCTTATTAAAGGAATAGTTCATCCCAAAATGAAAACTCTGCCATCATCTGCTCACACTCATGCCATTGTAAATCCTTTTTTTTTTTTCTTCAGTTATTCACTTAAAATCTACCCCTCTTTTAGAGCCAGTGAAGTGTGTCTACAATAATGGTATTGAGTACTGGTATTGTTGTTTAAAACTGAAAAACAGACCTTTTTGGTCGGTTTATCACACAAAGATAGCTTATGACTTAAGAAGAGTTTAAATGCATTAATATAGGCTATGTTTTTGGCCTATTGAAAAGAGCAGCTCGGACATTCTGCAAAATATCTCCATTTGTGTTCTACAGAAGACATGCACCAGTATTAGCAGGGAACATGCAGTTTTTTGTCAGCATGTTCTCTTGACTCCAGCAACAGGAAGCGGATTACAGTTGACGGGTTTATCGTTCACGGTCACTCAAGAGTTATCGAGGAATCTCGTATACAGCAGCCAAGAGGCTTCCCACCAGATGTTCTTATCAGATGCATGTAAATGTGCTCTCCAGGGTCAGACTCCTTCTTCATGTCGTCCACCACCTGTATCACTGAGACTGCAGGGCAGAACAGAAGCACTGATAATGTAACGTTTGGCGTTTAACAGATTAAAGTCTGTTAGCAGTGAAATGAACACCCACCGGTGTCTTAGCTTCAATAATACACCACAATACAGATATTACATCCACTTTTCTATGCAGATTTGTCTGTGTTTGATGTCGAGGCACTTTTATTATGCACCTTGCTGAGTGTAAGGTGTTTCCTTTCTTCACAAAACTCACTTATAATTAGTCGTTACTTATGAATAAATGTTCACCAAATTTACCATACTTTTTAGGCATGTACTTTGGTAATAACAGATAAGTCATACATGGCAAGTACTATGGAGTGACATGTAGATACTGTACTGTAACTGATACTTTAACTACTGTATGGTGTATGAATATGATTATTATATGCTACTACAGTGCTTTTTTTGTAAGAGTATTTACATGTTTACTCATGGGATAAATCGAATGTTTTCTCCTGTGTTTATTTTAATGTAAACAATTTGACCATCTTTTATGTCTTGAAAGAAATCATGTTGCTGATTTGTATGTTACTCATTCAGTGACATGCTGATGCAGCATCGCCTCGAACAACATAATCAGCCTCTAATTGGCCTCCTTATGGTCCTCCTTGAACTGACAGCCAATCACACCCAAACATCTGCTGCTAATTTGCATACATTCAGCTTGAATTGAGAGGATTAGTAATGTTATTGTTTGGGCTTATTTGGTTTCCCAAGTTCACTGTTCCCATCCAAGTCCAATTTATTTCTCTTCCAATATTGATCTCTGTCTCTGTCTGTTTGCAGGATTACTTGATGACGCACATGTACGGAAACGCAGCGAGAAATGACTTGTGGAACAAATTCTCCGAGGTGAGATTTTACGCATCTTCTAGGTGTGAGACCTCCATCCACGAGCAGGAATCAGCGCTGGGGTCAGTCAGTGTTGAGCGGCGAGTGAAATTGTGTGTTCAACCTACTTTAATTCACCCAGTGCATCTCCTGTAGGCAGGTGTTCAGAGATCCACGTGCTGCATATAGGTCAGAGGCCATTATATAACTGCACATCATCAAATTTATGCCAATACACCACCTACTCACATCAACGCACAAGGGTTTTATGGAAATGCCACATGGGAAAGAGTTTGATATGGAG